>NC_053389.1:357427286-357727286 GCF_905171765.1 Bufo bufo | reverse complement strand
TGCTTTCCATACAAATATGCTACTAACATAGTGGGTGTGATGTCACACGAATACTTAGTGCAAAAATCAATAATATCTAGTAAGACCTTTATAAAATGTGAAGTTTTGTGCACTTAAGAAAAATTAGAATCGCAGATTGCGCACTGGCGTTTTTTTTTTTTATAACACTTTTTATGCATATAAAGCTATTGTTCAGACATGCAGGTGAAATGTAATCAAATACACTACTTTAATGTAAGATTACTTACAGTCACCAGGAGTTCTTCCTCTTCGTCGCTGAACTTCGTTCCAACCATCGCATCCATTCAATTTCTAGTCAGTACAAACCAGTTGCTGTAGGCCACGCCTTTCTAGCGCATGTGCTCTTGCGATTAATACTTTGTCGAAATTTGGCAGATAAAAAAATAATGCATGTAGATCGCAGATTCGCTTAATACTTCTGGTATGTCGGTGTCCATGTTGTGGGACTATGTGTGCACATCTAGTAAGTATTTTGTGGCTGCAAATATGACCTGGAGGTTTATCAGGTTCGCCTGCCATGAACCTGAGGTTCGCGAACATTTGAGCGCGTTCGCGAACCGTCCCAGCAGATGTTCGTCCATCACTATTAGCTGAAACCTGAACTCACCATAATATAAGCAGATCTGGCCCTGCCAGTTGTTTGGTAGGTTTTGGCCCTACATTTCCTCCACTCTAAATTGCCACCATGACCACCACCCTTCTCAGATTTCTCCTCCTCTATTCCAGCACCCCGAGCGAGATGCCAGATTCTGCCCAACATACAGTCTGATAAAAGTGGCAGGGAGGGAGAGGACTCTGATGATTGTGAAATATCTTGGTGGGTTCCCATTCAATGCTCTGTATTTGCCCTGTATGCGACTGTTGCTGCCCCCCACAACCAATAACATTTTCATTATTACCACTACAAACATAGCTATGAAAGGGGTTCCTGCAATCCTTCTGAACCTCCTCAAACAAGTCATCTATCTGTCTTATGGAGTGAGTAGCTTTTCTTGCCACTTCTGAATAAAGAAGGCACCCAACTAGGAAAAGGCAGTGAAGACAGGGCTCCATTGAAAGCCTTCTCTGTGGATGCAAGGAGGAGGAGCAGAACCTCATTGTCATCCTGCTGCAACTAAGAGAAGGAGAGATGAATCAAATCCACAATCTCATCCTCTTTCTCTGCAATGAGAATCTTGTGCCTTTCCAAAGCCAGCAGAGACAACTGTGGCCTAATACTACTTGTGGTCGGATAGGCTATCAGAAAGGTGAACCTAAGGTATCTAACCCCTATCTACAACAAGCAGTGGAGTTATGCCCTGACTGCCATGGTAGGGCAGCCTAAAGGGGGCCACCCTAATGTGAAGTGACTGTAAGAAGGTGTGGGTGGGTGGGTGAAATCAGCTGAATCATCGTCAGCCTGGGCCCACAGGTGCCTATAAATAGCCTAGTAATCAGCCAGCCTGGGCCCACAGGTGCGTATAATCAGCTTAGTAATCAGCCAGCCTGGGCCCACAGGTGCGTGTAATTAGCCTTATAATCAGCCTCCCCTCCCACAAATGCTGCAATATATTTGCTTAATACTTGTGGTTGGATAGGCTATCAGAAAGGTGAACCTAACCTATCTAACCCCTATCTACAACAAGCAGTTGAGTTATGCCCTGACTGCCGTGGTAGGGCAGCCTAAAGGGGCCAAAAAGAGCAGACCTTGTTTAGAGTAAATATATACATACCGTTACGACACCCGATTTTGAACGGAAAAGACCTTTCACGATGGAGGTGCGGAATATACCGTATATATCACAGTGACTTCCATCTACCTTACCTCTTTGTCATGTGTACCGCCACATCGTTCTTGGAGATGGTTAATGCTGATGCAATTGAAAGAGTGGCTGGTAACCAGGAACGATTTACTCCTATGTTGACTAACATATGACCATATTACGAGAAGGTCTGAATCCTGAGAGCTGCAGATTTAAACAAACAATGGTGAATCTGTTGGAAGGGCCTAGATGAACTCCAACCATCTGCCAAGGGCCCTGATCGGGCACCAACTGTTCCTGGTGGCAAAATACTTTACCTCTACTTATTCCCCAGGCCACACTTCCTATTAAGGGCCCAAAAGTCAGAACATGGCGTCTGCCGTCTTACTGTAGTAGTAAATTAAGTGAAATGTGTAAACCCACCCGGCCTGGGGAACCATCCACAGGAATACATGGCTATTTCGATTAACGAGCTAATGTTGCCTGTAATAAGGACAGAACGTACACAATACCTGCAGTTGCGACAGAAAATGCTTAAGGTCGTGATAAATTATGTATGCTGCGCCTGTAGTCGTGATAGGACTTGTCGTGTCAGAAGACATGACAGACTTCGTAAACTGCGCCTTATTACTGTACCTCCTACTGGAAGATGGACCGATACCCAGGACTTAGGCCGGACACCAACACCCTCAGCCCGAGTTTGTAGATGAAGTAAGCATGCCTGGGAGAAAATGATGTCCGCAAAGGCAGGCTTGGGATGACTGTTTATAAAGAAAACAATGAAAACCCAACAACTTAGAAAATAAAAGTCAGGACAAACAATAACGTGAGTGAGACTCTAATGGCACAAGTCACACGTGCGAGCCACCACAAGAAAATTGTATTGCGAGCCACAGATGACTGAGCCATGCGAGCGGGTCTGAAGGCAGAAAAAGACATGGAACTTACTTGTTGTGGGACCACGCAGCCGGCCTCGAATGGCGTTGTTGTGTGTAAAATTTAAACGGAGAAGCCATACGTGAGAGACTCTAATGGCGGAGCCATGAGTGAGAGACTCTAATGGCAGAGACATGTGTAGCACTAAAAGGGAGAAGCCTATACGTGAGAGACTAATGGCGGAGTCATATGTGTAAAACTAAAACGGAGAAGCCATGCGAGAGAGACTAATGGCTGAGACATATGTGCAACACTAAAACGGAGAAGCCATGCATGAGAGTCTAATGGCGGAGTCATACGTGTAAGAGTAAAATGGAGAAGCCATGCATGAGAGACTCTAATGGCTAAGCCATGCATGAGAGACTCTAATGGCTGAGTCATATGTAACACTAAAAGGAAGAAGCCATGCGTGAGAGACTAATGGCGGAGCCATGCGTGAGAGACTCTAATGGCGGAGTCATATGTGATACTAAAAGGGGAAGCCATGCGTGAGAGACTCTAATGGCTAATTCATGCGTGAGAGACTCTAATGGCGTAGTCATATGTGTAACACTAAAACGGAGAAGCCGTGCATGAGAGACTAATGGCGGAGTCATATGTGTACAACTAAAACGGAGAAGCCATGCGTGAGAGACTAATGGCGGAGTCATATGTGTAAACCTAAAAACGGCGAAGCCATGCATGAAAGACTCTAATGGCGGAGCCATGCGCGAGAGGCTCTAATGGCGAAGTCATGTGTGTAAAACTAAAACGGAGAAGCCATGCGAGAGAGACTAATGGCGCAGTTATATGTGTAAACCTTAAAACGAAGAAGCCATGCGTGAGAGACTAATGGCAAAGCCATGCGTGGGAGGCTCTAATGGCGGAGTCATGTGTGTAAAACTAAAACGGAGAAGCCATGCGTAAGAGACTCTAATGGCGGAGCCATATGTGTAACACTAAAATGGAGAAGTCATGTGTGAGAGACTAATGGCGGAGCCATGCGAGAGAGACTCTAATGGCGGAGCCATGTGTAAAACTAAAACGGAGAAGCCATGCGTAAGAGACTCTAATGGCGGAGCCATGTGTAAAACTAAAACGGAGAAGCCATGCGTAAGAGACTCTAATGGTGGAGCCATATGTGTAACACTAAAACGGAGAAGTCATGTGTGAGAGACTAATGGCGGAGCCATGCGAGAGAGACTCTAATGGCGGAGCCATGTGTAAAACTAAAACGGAGAAGCCATGCGTAAGAGACTCTAATGGCGGAGCCATGTGTAAAACTAAAACGGAGAAGCCATGCGTAAGAGACTCTAATGGTGGAGCCATATGTGTAACACTAAAACGGAGAAGTCATGCGTGAGAGACTAATGGCGGAGCCATGCGAGAGAGACTCTAATGGCGGAGCCATGTGTAAAACTAAAACTGAGAAGCCATGCGTGAGAGACTCTAATGGCGGATTTTTTATTTTTTTTATATTTATTTATTTATAAACCACTTATGCAGCAGCAGTATGACTTGGGGCATAACCATGACCCTCTCCGACAATAAACCTAGGACGCTAACCAGCCTACAACCATATTGTACCCCTAACGAACAACATGAAGAACGGTCATCGGGCCCCCGAAGCCATGAGGCCCCCTGAAGCCAAGAGACTGACCTGGATGACCTTACAGTGACGATAAGTAATTAAAATGTGAGCCAGACCTGGATAGACATTAGTGATCCGAACCACTTGCATGAACGAAACATTAACCAATTTTTACTTTGCTTTGTGAACACTAACTATAAGGGAAACATCTAATAAGGAACGCGGTCATGGTTGCGGTGGTGGTGTTGGTGGAGCCTCTGGTGCAGGGAGAGGACGTGGCCGTTCTGCCACAGCTACACGTCCTACTGAACCTACTACCTCAGGTCCTAGTAGCCGCCAGAATCTACAGCGATATTTGGTCGGGCCTAATGCCGTTCTAAGGATGGTAAGGCCTGAGCAAGTACAGGAGCTTGTCAATTGGGTGGCCGACTGGATCCAGCATGTTCACATTATCTCCCACCCAGTCTTCTGCAGAAAGCGCACAGGTGGTGCCTGAAACCCATGCCCACCAGTCTGTCACATCACCCCCGTGCATATCAGGGAACCTGTCTGAGCCTCAAGTCATGCAGCAGTCTCTTATGCTGTTTAAAGACTCTGCTGGCAGGGTTTCCCAAGGGCATCCACCTAGCCCTTCCCCAGGGGTGGAAGACATAGAATGCACTGACGCACAACCACTTATGTTTCCTGATGAGGACATGGGAATACCACCTCAGCATGTCTCTGATGACGAAACACAGGTGCCAACTGCGTCATCTTTCTGCAGTGTGCAGACCGTTAAGGTCAGGGAGGAAGACTGGGCGGAAGACGATGCAGGGGACGATGAGGTCCTAGACCCCACATGGAATGAAGGTCGTGCCATTGGCTTTCAGAGTTCGGAGGAAGAGGCAGTGGTGAGACCGAGCCAACAGCATAATAAAAGCGGGAGCAGGGTGCAAAAGCAGAGCAGCCGTCACCGAAACAGTTCGCCTGCTACTGGCCACCGCCACCAGGGACCGAGCACACCAAAGGCAGCATCAAGGAGTTCCCTGGCATGGCACTTCTTCACACAATGTGCTGACGACAAGACCCGAGTGGTTTGCACGCTGTGCCATCAGAGCCTGAAGCGAGGCATTAACGTTCTGAACCTTAGCACAACCTGCATGACCAGGCATCTACATGCGAGACACGGGCTGCAGTGGAGTAAGCACCTTCAAAACCAAGAAAGGGATCAGGCCCCTCCTGCTCCCTCTTCTGCTGCTGCCTCAGCCTCTTCCTCCACCTCTGGAGGAACGTTGGCACCTGCCGCCCAGCAAACAGAGGATGTGCCACCAACAACACCACCTCCATCACCAAGCATCTCCACCATGTCACACGGAAGTGTTCAGCTCTCCATCTCACAAACCTTTGAGAGGAAGCGTAAATTCCCACCTAGCCACCATCGATCCCTGGCCCTGAATGCCAGCATTTCTAAACTACTGGCCTTTAAAATGCTGTCATTCAGGCTGGTGGAGACGGACAGCTTCAAACAGCTCATGTCGCTTGCTGTCCCACAGTACGTCGTTCCCAGTCGCCACTACTTCTCCAGGAGAGCCGTGCCCTCCCTGCACAACCAAGTATCGGATAAAATTAAGTGTGCGCTGCGCAACGCCATCTGTGGCAAGGTCCACCTAACCACAGATACGTGGACCAGTAAGCATGGCCAAGGACGATATATCTCCCTAACTGCACACTGGGTAAATGTAGTGGCGGCTGGGCCCCAGGCGGACAGCTGTTTGGCGCACGTCCTTCCACCGCCAAGGATCGCAGGGCATCATTCTTTGCCTCCTGTTGTTTTTATTCTTCCTACTCGGCTTCCTCATCCTCTTCTACCACCTACTCATCCGGTCAGCGACAGACCTTCACCACCAACTTCAGCACAGCCAGGGGTAAACGTCAGCAGGCCGTTCTGAAACTGATGTGTTTGGGGGACAGGCCCCACACCGCGCAGGAGTTGTGGCGGGGTACAGAACAACAGACCGACGAGTGGTTGTGCCAGTGAGCCTCAAGCCCGGCCTGGTGGTGTGCGATAATGGGCGAAATCTCACACGGGTACCAGATAGGTGACAATGAGCACCCTGGGATGCCTGCTGTGTTTGGTCTTCCTCCTCCTCAAAGCCACATTCCTCCTCTGACTCCTCTTCCTCAGACTCCTCTTTCAGCGTTGCCGCAGGTCCAGATGATAAGGCTGTTTCTGGTGGTGATGGTGACCACAACTCTTCCTCTTTACGCTCATCTACGGCCTGATCCAGCACTCTTCACAGGGCACGCTCCAGGAAGAAAACAAATGGGATGATGTCACTGATGGTGCCTTCGGTGCGACTGACTAGGTTTGTCACCTCCTCAAAAGGACGCATGAGCCTACAGGCATTGCGCATGAGCGTCCAGTAACTTGGCAAAAAAATACCCAGCTCCGCAGAGGCTGTCCTAGCACCCGGGTCATACAAATACTGATTGCTTTTTCTTGTTGGAGCAGGCGGTCGAACATTAGGAGTGTTGAATTCCAACGTGTCGGGTTGTCGCAAATCAAGCGCCTCACTGGCATGTTGTTTCGCCGCCAAATATCGGAAAAGTGCACGGCACATGTGTCAACTTGCCCAAATTCAATGCCGCCAAATTGCTTCCGTTGTCACACACCACTTTGCCGATCTCCAGTTAGTGCGGGGTCAGCCACTGATCCACCTGTGCGTACAGGGCGGACAGGAGTGCTGGTCCGGTGTGACTCTCTACTTTCAGGCAAGTCAACCCCAAGACGGCGTGACACTGGAATAGCCCCTGGGGAGCTGGGGGGGGGGGTGCAGTTGATGTGGAGCAAGACGCAGCAGCAGAAGAGGACTCAGACAAGGAGGTTAGCGAAGAGGATGGAGTAGGATGAGTAGAGGAGATGGCAGCAGGCCTGCCTGCAAGTCGTGGCGGTGTCACCAACTCCTCTGCAGAGCCACGCATTCCATGCTTGGCAGTCGTAAGCAGGTTTACCCAATGCGCAGTGTACGTGATATTCCTGCCCTGACCGTGCTTTGCAGACCAGATATCAGTGGTCAGATTGACCCTTGCCCCAACACTGTGTGCCAGACATGCCATGACTTCCTTTTCCACAATAGAGTACAGGTTGGGGATTGCCTTTTGTAAAAAAAAAAATTCGGCCGGGTACCTTCCACTGCAGTGTCCCAATAGCTACAAATTTTTTGAAGGCCTCAGACTCCACCAGCTTGTATGGTAAAAGCTGGCGGGCTAAGAGTTCCAACAAGCCAGCTGTCAGACGCCGGGCAAGGAGGTGACTCTGTGACATTGGCTTCTTATGCGCAAACATTTCCTTGACAGACACCTGACTGTGGGCAGATGAGCAGGAACTGCTGAAGGTGAGAGGCGGAGTTGCGGGTGGTTGAGAAGGGTCAAGGAGGACAGCAGTGGTTGACGAGGCTGAAGATGCTGGACCAGGAGGAGGATGGTGGCTTTGAGTCTGTGTGCTGCTTGTACTCATCATGTGTTGATCCCATAGGCATTTGTGATGTGAGATCATGTGCCTTTGCAAAGCAGTTGTACCTAGGTGGGTGTTGGACTTCCCACGACTCAGTTTCTTTTGGCACAGGATGCAAATGGCATCACTGTTATCAGAGGCAGACACTCAAAAAAAATGCCACACTGCTGAGCTTTGCAATGACGGCATTCTGGTGGTGGCAACAGCATGCGTTGATTGGCTTGCTGTCTGGCTGACCCCGGGTGCCGATACATGCTGTCTGACTGTGCCACTAGCTCCTTGCGAAGACCTCCCCCTGCTTCCAACTCGTCTCCTCCTCCTCTCTGTCTCCCCATCTGAACTTTCCCCCTGTTCTTCTTCTCTTTGAGCGGGCACCCACGTAACATCCACGGACACATCGTCATCATCAACCGCTTCACTTGTATCTGACAACTCAGCAAAGGAAGCAGCAGCGGGTACAACATCATCATCATCATCACACCGTACGTCCATGTGTGTAATGCTGCCTGACTGAGACATATCCCTGTTATCTACATCCTCTGGCAATAATGGTTGCGCATCACTCATTTCTTCCAACTGATGTGTAAATAACTCCTCTGACAGATCGGGTGAAGTGGCTGTGGTGCTAGTGTTGGTGATGGCGGCGGGCGGGCGAGTGGTAACTTGAGAAGTGCCTAAAGCTGAGCTGGAGGAGGATGGTGCGTCAAGGTTCAGAGCGGAAGCTGTAGAAGATTGGGTGTCCTGTGTAAGCCAGTCCTCCGAATGTCCTCCGAATTTTCCGAGTTCAGGGTACGTGGCCTCTGAACACTGGGCATTATTCTCGGGCCAAAGGAAATCACAGCACGATGGCCCCTGTGGGGTGGCCTGCCTCTGCCTGTCATTTTTTTTTTTTTTAGATTAGTGGTACTATGTGTGCAAGGTACTGTGACACCCTATATGAGTGGTGGGCAGTGGGCACAGTACAGTCTGTGGGCCTGGCACTCACTGGCAGGCAACTGCAAGTATATTACAGAGGAAAAATTAAATGAATTTTTTTATCTGCAAGGTGCTGTGCCACCCGATATAAGTGGTGAGCACACAGTACAGTCTGTGGGCCTGTGGCCTCTCACACACGGGCAGGCAACTGCAATATATATATATATATATATACACTGCTCAAAAAAATAAAGGGAACACTTAAACAACACAATGTAACTCCAAGTCAATCCCACTTCTGTGAAATCAAACTGTCCACTTAGGAAGCAACACTGAGTGACAATCAATTTCACATGCTGTTGTGCAAGTGGGATAGACAACAGGTGGAAATTATAGGCAATTAGCAAGACACCCCCAATAAAGGAGTGGTTCTGCAGGTGGTGACCACAGACCACTTCTCAGTTCCTATGCTTCCTGGCTGATGTTTTGGTCACTTTTGAATGCTGGCGGTGCTTTCACTCTAGTGGTAGCATGAGACGGAGTCTACAACCCACACAAGTGGCTCAGGTAGTGCAGCTTATCCAGGATGGCACATCAATGCGAGCTGTGGCAAGAAGGTTTGCTGTGTCTGTCAGCGTAGTGTCCAGAGCATGGAGGCGCTACCAGGAGACAGGCCAGTACATCGGGAGACGTGGAGGAGGCCGTAGGAGGGCAACAACCCAGCAGCAGGACCGCTACCTCCGCCTTTGTGCAAGGAGGAACAGGAGGAGCACTGCCAGAGCCCTGCAAAATGACCTCCAGCAGGCCACAAATGTGCATGTGTCTGCTCAAACGGTCAGAAACAGACTCCATGAGGGTGATATGAGGGCCCGATGTCCACAGGTGGGGGTTGTGCTTACAGCCCAACACCGTGCAGGACGTTTGGCATTTGCCAGACAACACCAAGATTGGCAAATTCGCCACTGGCGCCCTGTGCTCTTCACAGATGAAAGCAGGTTCACACTGAGCACATGTGACAGACGTGACAGAGTCTGGAGACGCTGTGGAGAACGTTCTGCTGCCTGCAACATCCTCCAGCATGACCGGTTTGGCATTGGGTCAGTAATGGTGTGGGGTGGCATTTCTTTGGAGGGCCGCACAGCCCTCCATGTGCTCGCCAGAGGTAGCCTGACTGCCATTAGGTACCGAGATGAGATCCTCAGACCCCTTGTGAGACCATATGCTGGTGCGGTTGGCCCTGGGTTCCTCCTAATGCAAGACAATGCTAGACCTCATGTGGCTGGAGTGTGTCAGCAGTTCCTGCAAAACAAAGGCATTGATGCTATGGACTGGCCCGCCCGTTCCCCAGACCTGAATCCAATTGAGCACATCTGGGACATCATGTCTCGCTCTATCCACCAACGTCACGTTGCACCACAGACTGTCCAGGAGTTGGCAGATGCTTTAGTCCAGGTCTGGGAGGAGATCCCTCAGGAGACCGTCCGCCACCTCATCAGGAGCATGCACAGGCGTTGCAGGGAGGTCATACAGACACGTGGAGGCCACACACACTACTGAGCCTCATTTTGACTTGTTTTAAGGACATTACATCAAAGTTGGATCAGCCTGTAGTGTGTTTTTCCACTTTAATTTTGAGTGTGACTCCAAATCCAGACCTCCATGGGTTCAAAAATTTGATTTCCATTTTTTTATTTCTGTGTGATTTTGTTGTCAGCACATTCAACTATGTAAAGAACAAAGTATTTCAGAAGAATATTTAATTAACTCAGATCTAGGATGTGTTATTTTTGTGTTCCCTTTATTTTTTTGAGCAGTGTATATATATATATATATATATATATATATAATAAATAAAAATAAAAGCAGACTGATGTACCAGCCCTAAAAAGGGCTTTTTTGGGGTGCTGTCAGGACTCTGTCCTTACAGCAGATGAGTCTTTGAGGACTGGAGTGGACACAGAACACTGGCCTAGCTAACGATTTCCCTATTAATTCAGCAGCAGCAGCAGCAGCACTCTCCCTGCTCTAACTAACACTGCAGCTTTAGAATGAATCTAAGAGGACTGCCGTCCTTGCTTTTTTTTAGGAGGTGGGAGGGTCTGTGAGGGTCTGCTGCTGATTGGCTGGAATGTGTCTGCTGACTGTGAGGTACAGGATCAAAGTTTGCTCAATGATGATGTATAGGGGGCGGACCGAACATCGCATATGTTCGCCCGCCGCGGCGAACGTGAACAAATGATGTTCGCCGGGAAATAGTTTGGGACATCTCTAGTGGTATCCAATGCTGCTTAGGCCCATTACTGGTGCGTGGCTGGGGGGATACGGAGGACGCAGACGATACGCCTCTTACAGAGGACAGCTTGTCCTTACCTCTGGGCAGCCTGGCATACATGAGCGACTACATGCTGCAGTGCCTGCGCAACGACTGCAGAGTTGCCCACATTTTAACGTGTGCTGACTACTGGGTGGCCACCCTGCTGGATCCCAGTTACAAAGACAATGTGCCGTCCTTAATTCCCTCACTGGAGCGTGACCGGAAGATGCGCGACTACAGGCGCACGCTGGTATACGCGCTCCTGAGAGCATTCCCGAATGACGCCGAGGGACAAGTGAAGCACAAGGCGAAGGCAGGGGAGGAGGAAGAGGTCTCCAACGCAGCTGTGTCAGCGTCAGCACCTCAGAAGGCAGGGTTAGCATGGCCGACATGTGGAAAAGCTTTGTCAGCACGCCGCAACAACCGGCCCCAACTGCTGATATGGTGCGTGTTAGCAGGAGGCAGCATTTGAACATGGTGGAACAATACCTGTGCACACGACTACACATACTGACTGATGGTTCTGCCCCATTCAACTTCTGGGTCTCCAAATTGTCCACATGGCCAGAGCTTTCCCTGTATGCCTTGGAGGTGCTGGCCTGCCCTGCAGCCAGTGTACTCTCTGAACGTGTATTTAGCACGGCAGGAGGCGTCATTACAGACAGATGCAGCCGTCTGTCCACAGCCAACGTGGACAGGCTCACGTTCAATAAAATGAACCAGGCTTGGATCCCACAAGACTTGTCTGTACCTTGTGCAGAATAGATATTTAAACCACCATCAAACATACATTCTTGTACTCAAGTCAAGTGCAATGATTCTTTGTTTTCTTTTTTTTTTATTTGTCTCAATATTTTGGGGGCTACCTACCCCAATAAAAAAAAAAAAAAAAAAACATTGTTGGCTACCTGTTCCTCTCCATTGCTGCCTCCACCTACAACACCACATTCACTGCCTCCTCAACCTCCGACTCCATATCCACCTCCTTCTCTGAGTTGCAGGTTAATAATTTGTTATTTTATTTCATTTTAAGTTATTTCCCTATCCACATTTGTTTGCAGAGCAGTTGCCATGCTCTTAAGCACATTTTACTGCCTTTTACATCTCTCTAGCCTTTTCAAGGACTATTTTAGAGCCATTTTAATTTTTAAAAAAAGCCAATTTTAGTGCCCTAAATTGAAAAATTCTTATTTTCAATTGTCGGGTGACATTTTACCATTTTTGGCGTATACAAACCCCTGCTGTGCCTGGGTGACAGGGGCCTAAATCTCTCAAAATCCTCTGTTGTATTGCTGGGTGACATAAAACCCCTTTGCCGAAATGATCCCCTGCTCTGCATTGCTGACAGGGGCCTAAATCTCTCAAAATCTTCTGTTGTATTGCTGGGTGACATAAAACCCCTTTGCCGAAATGATCCCCTGCTCTGCATTGCTGACAGGGGCCTAAATCTCTCAAAATCTTCTGTTCTATTGCTAAGTGACATGAACCCCCTTTTGCCGTGAATGAAGCCCTGCTGTGCCTGGGTGACTGGAGCCTAAATCTCTCAAAATCCTCTGTTGTATTGCTGGGTGACATGATCCCCCTTTTGCCGTGAATAAACCCCTGCTCTGCAATGCTGACAGGGTGTCACCGCCAGATCTCTGAGAAGTTCTGATAGACATTCTTCAGTACGTCCTGCATGATGTTCTTTTGTTTTGGTTTCGCTTTGACATCTCTTCTCCCTCTCCCAGCTGTCATCTATTAGCAGTGATTGCCTCCCTTTATATCTCCTCCCATACTGCTTCACTTTGCGGTTTATACTACTTCCTGGATTCTGTTCACTGCTTGAAGTTGCTATTGCTGGTTCCTCAGTTAAGTCTATTTCTTTATTTGTATTTTCCTGTTGGCTTGATCCTAGGTGACCCTGACTCCTTCTGTATTAAGTGTAGGGAGCCGGTGGTCGTGTCCCCTCACTATTATAGGGTGTTCAGGTGTCACACAGTCGAGGTACGTGGACATGCAACTTTCTATCATTGAGATCTTTGCATGGGCTGAGCAGTTAGGGAGTGCTCTAGGGCTTTAATAGGGCTCACCCTTTTGTTCCTTAGTTTGGGATCAAGTCAGTCGGATCTTTATTTGTTACTTCTTGTTTTCTGCAACACCATCCGTGACATTATAAACCGCCATAACCGTCTTAAGTATGAATCCGGTTTCAGCCTTGATTGACCACATGCAGGGTCTTTCACTGGAGGTAGCAGATCTCCGTAAAACTGTCTCTCAGTTTCAGGTAACCGTTTCTGCTTGCGTTAATGGAATTTGTTCTGAGCCTAAAATCTCGCTTCCGGATACGTTCTCCGGGGGTAGTGAGAATTTTGTTCGTTTTAGAGAGGCTTGCAAACTCCATTTTCGCCTACTTCCCCATTCCTCTTGTGATGAGGAGTGGAGGGTGGGGATCATCATCTCGCTGCTCAGGGATAACGCTCAGTCCTGGGCCTTTTCGCTGCCGGTGGGGGCACGGCCCCTCCGTTCAGTGGATGAATTTTTTGTAGCCCTGGGTCAGATATATGATGATCCGAATCGTATTGCTCTGGCTGAGTTTAAACTGCGTCTTTTGTGCCAGGGTAAACAGTCCGCAGAGATATACTGTTCAGAATTTCGGAGATTGGCAGCTGATACTGGTTGGAATGATGTGGCACTCCGAAGTCAATTTTGGGATTGAAAGATGCATTTGCCTTTCATGAGAGACCTACCTCCTTGGACTCTGCCATGTCTCGGGCCATTCGTATTGTCAGGCGTCTTAGAGAGAAAAGAGAGATCACTCCTTCCTGTCATACTCAGTCCAAAGACAGTGGGGTGGTCTCATTCAGTGCGCAGGAGCCTCAGTCTCTCTCAATCCTCTCTGAGCCGGAGCATATGAAGCTGGGTTTGCTTTCCTCTAACAATAGAGGATTCAGCTCTCAGAGGAGGGTTTGTTTCTGTTGTGGAGGTTGTGGAGGTATAAATCATTTGGCAAATGTTTGTCCCTCTAGGAGATTCAGGGAGTTTTTAGAGAATAATAAAGAAACAAAAAGAAAAAAGTCCTCTAAAAACTTTCCATCTGTTACTATTGGCAAGGTTGATGCGGAAATTGAAGGTTTTCCATTTGCTTGTAGTTCCCATTTTGTCCTACCTGCCAGGGTGGCGCTAGAGAGCAAGAACATTGTTTGTGAGATTTTTGTAGATAGTGGAGCAGCTGTCAATCTCATTGATAATCAATTTGCTATAACACATGGTTTCCAGGTATGCATTTTGGGAAAGGACATACCTGTTTCTGCTATTGATTCCGCTCCACTTTCTCAAAAATCATTAAAGGGCATAGTTCACAATATCCGTTTGACTGTGGGTGATGCTCATGTTGAGGATGTGTCGTGTTTCGTCCTGGGCGGATTACCTACTCCTCTAGTGTTGGGGCTACCCTGGCTCACTAAACATAACCCTACCATTGATTGGCAAGCGAGGCAAATAAATGGTTGGAGTGACTTTTGCAAAGAGAATTGCCTCTCGACGTCTCTTTCAGAGGTTTCTACTAAGACTGTACCATCTTTTCTTTCTGAATTTTTGGATGTGTTTTCTGAGAGTGGTGTTCAGGAGCTTCCCCCTCACCGGGAGTACAATTGCCCTATTAATCTCATCCCAGGCGCCAAGCTGCCTAAATCTCGTTTATACAATCTCTCCCAACCTGAAAGGGTCGCTATGCGTTCTTATATCTCTGAGAGCCTGAGAAAGGGACACATACGACCCTCGAAGTCACCTGTTGCCGCTGGTTTCTTTTTTGTTAAGAAAAAAGATGGTTCTTTAAGACCATGTCTGGATTTCAGGGAGCTGAACAGTATCACAATTTGTGACCCTTATCTGCTTCCTCTGATCCCGGACCTGTTTAACCAGATTGTTGGCGCTAAAGTTTTTTCCAAGTTGGATTTAAGAGGGGCATACAACCTAGTCAGGATCAGGGAAGGGGACGAATGGAAGACGGCCTTCAATACCCCTGAGGGCCATTTTGAGAATTTGGTTATGCCTTTTGGTTTGATTAATGCTCCAGCCGTCTTCCAACATTTTATGAACAGCATTTTTTTATCATTTAATGGGGAGATTTGTACTAGTGTATCTAGATGACATTTTGATTTTTTTCCCCTGATTTCAAAACTCATAGGGACCATCTACGTCAGGTCTTGCTCATTCTGCGGGAGAATAAATTGTACGCTAAACTGGAGAAATGTGTGTTTGCGGTTCCAGAAGTTCAATTTCTGGGTTTTCTTCTCTCCGCTTCTGGTTATCGCATGGATCCCGAGAAGGTCCGCGCTGTGCTTGATTGGGAGCTTCCTGAGAATCAGAAGGCGCTGATGCGCTTTTTAGGTTTTGCCAATTATTACAGGAAGTTCATTTTGAATTATTCCTCTGTTGTTAAGCCACTGACTGATATGACTAGAAAGGGGGTAGATTTTTCCTCCTGGTCGGTAGAGGCGCATAAGGCCTTTTCTAGTATCAAAGAGAGTTTTGCTTCCGCTCCTATCTTGAGGTGGACGCTTCTGAGGTAGGTGTGGGTGCGGTCTTGTCTCAGGGTCCCTCTCCTGCCAAATGGCGACCATGTGCCTTTTTCTCGAAGAAAATCTCCTCTGCAGAGAGAAATTACGATGTGGGAGATAGGCCATCAAGTTAGCTTTTGAGGAATGGCGCCATTGGCTAGAGGGAGCCAGACATCCTATTACCGTGTTTACCGACCATAAGAATCTGGCCTACTTGGAGTCAGCCAAGCGTCTGAACCTGAGACAGGCCAGATTGTCTTTGTTCTTTTCAAGGTTTAATTTTGTTGTCACGTTCCGCCCTGGGGTTAATAATGTGAAGGCGGATGCCCTCTCGCTTTACGACACAAGGTTTTTAAGGAGCACCACGATACTGTCCTTGCTGGGCACCCGGGGGGTAGAGCCACAGTGGATCTCATTGCTCGGAGATTCTGGTGGCCGGCTCTTCATAAGTCAGTTGAGGGTTTTGTGGCAGTCTGCGAGACCTGCGCTCGTGCCAAGGTCCCTCATTCACGGCCATCAGGTTCTCTCCTTCCGTTACCCATTCCTTCCTGTCCTTGGACACATCTGTCCATGGATTTCATTACGGACCTGCCTCGTTCCTCAGGGAAGACTGTGATTCTGGTGGTGGTGGACCGTTTTAGCAAAATGGCGCATTTTATTCCTTTTCCTGGGTTGCCCAATGCTAAAACCCTGGCGCAGGCATTTATTGATCACATTGTCAAGTGCATCCGTATGTCTTCCGTATCCGTTCCGTTTTTGCGGAACCATCTATTAAAAAATTTATGCCCAGCCCAATTTTTTTTATGTAATCACTGTATACTGTATATGCCATACGGAAAAACGAAACAGAAAAACGGAACGGAAACACAACAAAAACAAAAAAAGGAACAACTGATCCTTTTAAAACGGACCGCAAAACACTGAAAAAGCCATACGGTCGTGTGAAAGAGGTCTTAACCACATTTGCAGCTACCACTAAGCACACATACTTTGCTTTGCTTCAGTTGCCCTGAAAATTGGTATAGTCTCTAGTCCCCTAGAACTTTTTTTAAGGAAAATATGTTATCTCTTTTTGTTAATTTCTTACAAATTGTAACAATGGCAATTGACAGCCGTCAGCATGCAGCGCATCCTGCTGTGTACCTCAGTCGAACTGCACACAAGGCTCCTCCTCTCCCGGCTCCGAACCCGCTTTCCTGCACTGTCGCAGGCGGCGACAGCTTCAGTTGCACCTTGTAGGAGCCGCACGCGTCCTGTTTCTTTAAGGGTTCGTGCATGCCCCTGATTCCGCCTTCTCTCCAATCCCGGCCAGGCACCACCTTTATAAGGGTGCTTCCCCCTTCATGTGATGCCTGAGCAAGGTTCCAGCTCGTTGTTCCTGTGTTGTTATCCTGCTTCCGACCTTAGCCTGTATCCTGACCTTGTCTCTGCCTGATCCTCCTGTACCTTACTGCTCTAAAGTGTATGATTCGGACTGTCGACCACGCCTCTGTCTGCTGTTCAGCTTGTTACACCTGAGCTATTCAGCTATTTCAGCTCCAGCTCTGCTTAATCACCAACTCAGCTCTGCTTCATCTGACTCTGCTGCTGCGCTTCTTCCATCCAGCGACAGCTTGCTCCACCTGCCTGTATCCCCAGGGCTTGCAACGGGGCGTTCTGGCCTGCTCGGCCAGCTGCCACTTAGCCGGGACCATTCTTGCGGTAGCAACCTGGTGTCTCCCCTGCAGCTAAGGCCAGCTTTCGCATCCTGGAGCAGGATAAAGGGTGAAGACTAGGGGAACACTTAGATTCTGCTCCCAAGTTTGGCCCAAAGCTAAACCGGTAAGTGGCACAGGGGGTCCACACCCATTGGAGCGTTACACAAATGTTTGCAGTCTCTCTCTTCTCCTCCTTTCTAAGCTCTTGAACACAATGACAGCAATAGCAAATAATGCCAGAGTAACACTGACCTATATAACTTTAGGTAATTGCATGTTTGATAATGTTAACAAACAGTGTGGTTAAAAACACACGTCACATGTGTTATGCTTTTTTATATTAGGAATCTCCCAAAAATTGTTCCCTAATAGGTGCAGATGGTGTCTATGTTATGGGAAAAAAACAGACAAATGATGCCTCAACGGAAGCATAACTGCCCATATTTATACGTGACACACTTGTGTTAACTGTCAGAAAAAAAGAGTGCCTTGTTCTGCACAAGCATCCAAAATTAAGCCTTAAGCAGGGCAGAATGCCTGCCTATATTTATACATGGCAAGCACAAGGGTTAATTTGCAGAATAAAAAGGGGCTTGTTATGCACAACCGTCCATACAGAGGCAGAATGCCCTGCTTAAATTATACATGCAAATTTACAAAAACACGGAAGTGTTAATTGTCAGAAGAAAAAATGGCTTGTTCTGAATGAGCCTGTAAAAATTTTCCCTTTTAATTTATGAGCAGCGTCAGTGCAGTGTGTACTTAAAAGGGTAATTGTGGTAATAGTACCATCAGCAGTAGCAGCACAGCATGGAACAGATAAGCCAGTAAATTTGTATAGTAGTAGATATGTGTAGTAGTAGAAGTAGTAGTAGTAGTAATAGTAGTAGTATAGACTATGTAGCAATTATGGTAGTAGCTGTAAGGTTAATGGAAGTGGCATTGGAAGATTTACAGAAGGAAAAACAATTGTTACAGTGGTGGTGTTGGTAGCAGTAGCAGCCGCCATACAGTACGAAATATGATGGTAGGTAGGCAAACAGCACACTGGCAGGCAGCCTGGTGGAATGACATCAGCAGAATCAGCTATACAGTATGGAAGATGATGGTAGGCAGGCAGATAGTGGTAGTGGCATGATGGTGGCAGCAGCAGCTATATGGTACAAAGCAAGATGGTAGGCAGGTAGATAGCACTGTGGCATGATGGCAGTGATGAAAGAGAGGATGAAAATGAAAGGCTTCTCTTGGGTTGCAAGGAGGAGCAGGAGGAATGCTGTGACCACTGGCTCCAAGGCAGTGTCAGACTCAGAAGTGATCTCCACACCCTTCTGTTACTGAGAGGAGGAATGAGCCATCCAGTCTACAATCTCATCCTCTTTGTCCTTAAGGCTACATGCACACGACCGTATGTGTTTTGCGGTCCGCAAATTGCGGATCCGCCCCCAAAAAAACGGATTACATCTATATGCCATCCGTTTTTTTTTGTGTTTTTTTTTGCGGATCCATTGTAACAATGCCTAAAACGGACAAGAATAGGACATGTTCTATTTTTTTTGCAGGGCTACGGAATGGACATACAAATGCGGATAGCAAACGGTGTGCTGTCCGCATTTTTTGCGGACCCATTGAAAAGAATGGGTCTGCATCCTATCCGCAAAAAAACCGGAACAGACACGGAAACAAACAACGTTCGTGTGCATGTAGCCTAATAATGATGTTGTTCCTTTCTGGAGCTAGGGAGAACTGTGACCTACTACTGGATGGATTGCAGGTGGTGCTACCCCCATTCTCATTCTAGGAGGATGAGGCCTGCATCTTTTGTTTTGCATCTTTCTCCAGGCATTTTGTTATGAGGCTTATGAAAAGTCACAGGTTTCAGATTATTAAATGGTACTAGCAAAATTGCAAGTGGTTTTTGTTCCCCTGAAATTTATAGACAGAGGTGCAAGCAAATGCCCTAAATCCTTCCCCTTCCACAAACACACTGTTTAATAGTAATAAATGCAATTTTTGCAGTGTAATATGTTTGAACTATGCACCCTGATGCTGTAATACCAGCCCTTCACTAACACTTGGGTATGACAATGCAATTTCATACCATCTTTTCACCTATACCCTTTGATGCAGTATGCCTTCACTTGTGTGTAATTTGCGATAAACATGTGAAATGTGGTAGAATTATTGCTCACTTTTTTCATCGAATAACATGGATTCACAAAAATTTTAGCAATATCTTTACAGGGATGATACACAAAATATCTTTTCAACGAATCACAATGCCTTCTGTATGCCTTCACTTGTGTGTAATTTGCGTTATGGATGTAAAATACGGTTGAACGCTTTTTTCAAACAATAACATGCATTCACTAAAACTGATGCAAGATTTTTGCAGGGATGATGCATGACACATTTTCATCTTTCAACTTGCTGCTGTGATGTAATATGCCTTCACTTGTGTGTAATTTTTTATTATGCATAAGAAATGCGGTACAATTATTGAATGCTTTTTTCACGGAATAACTTATGTTCAGTAAAACTCTTGTAATATTTTTGCAGTAAAAAAGTGATGATACACAACCCATCTTTTCAACTAAATGCTGTGATGCAGTATGCCTTCACTAACACAGATATGAAAAAAATCCTTTTTTCCCCCCAAAAAATTACTTTTTGCATGAATCTGTAATGTAGAACTAGTTGCCAAAAGATGAGCTGACAGCAGTGGCGTCAAATTTTGGGGGGGCACACTGGGGGCCAGGACAAAAGTAGGGGGGCAGCTATAACAACAATACATTTACACAAGTATGCTTAGAAATGCTGCGATACTTTACTCAATACCTAAAACCGCAACAGGGAAGAAAAGTCCTGCTGTCTGTGGTTTAAAAAATAAAATAAAAAAATCACTCAGATTTCAACATGTCCTAGTTGCCTGTGGATGACACTTTTATAGGGAGGGGGATCTGTGGATGACACTGCTATGGTGGGGGGGGGATCTGTGGATGACACTGTTATGGAGGGGGATCTGTGGATGACACATACCGTATATAGCATCTTATGCTATATGTGTCATCCCCATTTCCCCCTCAATAACAGAGTCATCCACAGATCCCCTTCCCTATAACAGTGTCATCCACAGATCTCCCTCCTCGCCTCTCACAGGAGTGTACATTTGACATTTCTAAACTGTAATCCATATCCTGCAGTAACTAACTTTAAATCAGGATTAAGCGGCCGCTCATCTCTACTAGTACCTTAACCTTACACCACTCGGCTAGCTTCGGTAACAGGGCCAGGCTACAGCCTAAAGGCACTGCCTGTTAGTTGTTACCGAGCGAGTGCTCATTTCTGCAGGTCAGAGGATACGGATTACAGTTTAGAAGAAATGTACACTCCTGTGAGCGGTCCAGTGGCGGATCCAGAGCCTGATCTCGGGAGGGGCACTTCCAGATTATTTTCTGTCAGCCGCCACAAAACAATGGTGCTTCTAGAACAGACTACACAGTGTAGAGGTATACTGTATATTGTGTGGCACAGTTCCTCCTAGTGCCCCCCTTCCTCCTAGTGCCCCCATAATGTACCAGTATAAAATGCCCCATATATTGTGCCCCAGTAGATGCCCTCAGTGTCCCCCATAATTTGCAAGTATAAAATACCCCTTCTTAGTGCCCCCCATAAATAACTCCATAGTACTCCTCTCCCCCTTCCCCATAGTACCCACCATAATGTGTCCCAGTATAAATGCTACTGTACAGAGCCCCCATATAAAATATCCCTTCTTTGTGGCCTTAGTAGATGCCCCTATAGTGCCCACCAATTATGTGCCAGTAATAAGTGCCCCCATCATGTGCCAGTAACAAGAGCCCCCCATCATGTGCCAGTAACAAAAGCCCCCCATCATGTGCCAGTATTAAGCCCCCTCATCATGTGCCAGTAACAAGAACCCCCCATCATGTGCCAGTAACAAGAGCCCCCATCATGTGCCAGTAACAAGAGCACCCTCATCATGTGCCAATAATAAGAGCCCCCCCAATGTGCCAGTAACAAGAGCCCCCCATCATGTGCCAGTAATAAGCCCCCCATCATGTGCCAGTAATAAGCCCCCCATCATGTGCCAGTAATAATCCCCCCATCATGTGCCAGTAATAATCCCCCCATCATGTGCCAGTAATAAGCCCCCCATCATGTGCCAGTAATAAGCCCCCCATCATGTGCCAGTAATAAGCCCTTCATCACGTGCCAGTAATAAGCCCTTCATCACGTGCCAGTAACAAGAGCCCCCCCATCATGTGCCAGTAATAAGCCCCCATCATGTGCCAGTAATAAACCCCCATCATGTGCCAGTAATAAGCCCCCCTATCGTGTGCCAGTAATTAGCCCACCCATCATGTGCCAGTAATAAGTCCCCCCATCATGTGCCAGTAATAAGCCCCCCATCATGTGCCAGTAATAAGCCTCTCCATCATGTGCCAGTAACAAGAGCCCCACATCATGTGCCTGTAATAAGCCCCCCATCATGTGCCAGTAACAAGAGCCCCCCCATGTGCCAGTAACAAGAGCCCCCCATGTGCCATTAATAAGAGCCCCCCATGTGCCAGTAATAAGAGCCCCCCATCATGTGCCTGTAATAAGCCCCCCATCATGTGCCAGTAACAAGAGCCCCCCCATGTGCCAGTAACAAGAGCCCCCCATGTGCCATAAGAGCCCCCCATGTGCCAGTAATAAGAGCCCCCCATCATGTGCCAGTAATAAGAGCCCCCCATCATGTGCCAGTAACAAAAGCCCCCCATCATGTGCCAGTAACAAAATCCCCCCATCATGTGCCAGTAACAAGAGCCCTCCCATCATGTGCCAGTAACAAGAGCCCTCCCATCATGTGCCAGTAACAAGAGCCCTCCCATCATGTGCCAGTAACAAGAGCCCCCCCATCATGTGCCAGTAATAAGCCCCCCATCATGTGCCAGTAATAAACCCCCATAATGTGCCAGTAATAAGCCCCCCTATCGTGTGCCAGTAATTAGCCCACCCATCATGTGCCAGTAATAAGTCCCCCCATCATGTGCCAGTAATAAGCCCCCCATCATGTGCCAGTAATAAGCCTCTCCATCATGTGCCAGTAACAAGAGCCCCCCATCATGTGCCTGTAATAAGCCCCCCATCATGTGCCTGTAATAAGCCCCCCATCATGTGCCAGTAACAAGAGCCCCCCATGTGCCAGTAACAAGAGCCCCCCATCATGTGCCAGTAACAAAAGCCCCCTCCATCATGTGCCAGTAACAAAAGCCCCCCATCATGTGCCAGTAACAAAAGCCCCCCCATCATGTGCCAGTAACAAGAGCCCCCCCATCATGTGCCAGTAACAAGAGCACTCCCATCATGTGCCAGTAACAAGAGCACTCCAATCATGTGCCAGTAACAAGAGCCCTCCCATCATGTGCCAGTAACAAGAGCCCCCCCATGTGCCAGTACCAAGAGCCCCCCCATGTGCCAGTAACAAGAGACCCCCTTGTGCCAGTAAAAGCCCCCCCATCATGTGCCAGCCCAGTAACAAGAGCTTAGAGAACCCCCCCAATGTACCAGTAACAAGAGTCCCCTTAATGTGCCTGTAAAACTATTGTACATATAAAAATAAAAAAAAACACTTATACTTACTTCCATGTCAGCGATGTGATGCAGGCCTCTTCCGGTCTGTGTCCCGCACTGTATGGCTCAGGCGGCGCGATTACCTCAGGCGGCTGCGCCGGCCTCTGATAGGCTACAGGCACTAGGCCGGCAGCCTATCAGAGGAAGGGGAAGGGACACGCCTCTCCCTCCCCTGCCCCGCCGCACTAGCACAGGCAGATGACTATGAAGATGAGCGCAATGGAAGCGCTCATCTCCCTGTGCCCTGCTGCGGCCGCTCAGTTGGGGGGATATTTTAGTTGGGGGGGCACATGGGGGGGCACAGCGTGATGTAGGGGGAGCCGTGGCCCCCTCTGGCTCCCACTTGGCGACACCACTGGCTGACAGTAGCCTGACAGCAAATACACCTGATTATTTCTTACTCCCTCCCCCTGATTACACCCCAAATTCCCAAATATTCTCTCCCTATAATCTTTGTATACTATGCCTCCCTATCACCTATTCCATCCCTATAATCTGATATTGTCCCTAACTTAAAGTTTCAGTCTGAAGAGATGGAGTCACACAGCACAGCTTTCTTACATGTCACCAATAGTGATGAGCGGCAGGGGTCATATTCAAATTTGCGATATTTTGCGAATATTTTGTAGAATATTTGTCGAATATTCGCAAATTCGAAAATTCACGATTTTTTTTTACTCAAAAAATCTGAAAGGTAATGATTGTGTGATATGCAAATTTTTGGAATTAAAATTTTCGGATTCAAATTTTTTACTGCAAATTTTTCAACTTACAACTATTAGACAAAGAAGATTATAGCACTAAGTTAGCTAAATTGCTTTATATTCGATTTTTTTCTAATGTTCTCTATATTGCTATAACTTAGTTTTTTCGAATATTCGTAATCTTCTAAAACAAGAATATATAGCAATATAGTGAATATTCAAAAAAAACGAATATAGAGCAAAATTCGCAAACACTACTACTTTTTTTTTTAGTAACCTCCCTTCTTGCTTGTAGGCCAATGAGAAGGCTGCAATATCTTTTGTCAGAGCTTAGCAACATCCCTAGAAACCAATAGGAAAGTTGCCTACCACTTTACTATATAAGAAACTCCCCAGCGGCAATTTTCTGCTGTTTTTTTGGTTTTTTTGCAGTTCTGTGAGAGAGCAGTGACATTGCTGTGCTCTGTGCTTTCATCTGGATCATATTCCTTATGGAATTACATTAGATAGCTCATATATATAATACAGATAGTTAGTGGGAGACAGTCAGTGTAGGTTAGATAGTGATATAGTGGTGCAGTGTGTTAGGTGTGTTAGGTAGTGTGATAAGAATTACTGTTTTTCTGCTGTCCATGCATACATGCCATAGACGTAGTGCTGTGATGTCACAACAATACCTTGTGCACAAATCAGTAATATCTACTCAGATAAAATGTGAAGTTGCATGTATTGCGCAAAAAATGTGCACATCATTAGTGCCGATTTGCGCAATTGAGAAAATAATGACTGGAGATCACAAATTCTAGAATTCGCGAATTTATTGTGAATATTATGCAAAAAATTCACAAAGTGTTGCACAAATGAATATTGCCTATTCCGCTCATCACTACTAGAAATGAGAAAATTTATCAAAAATGTAATTCACCGGTTCGACAAATTTTTCTGGAAAAAATCAGTTTGATCTGAATTTATTTGTGGCGAATTACGCTAAAAAACAGCTATTTCCTAGCTGCAGAGAGTCTGTATAGTGGTGTAGAACACTGTCTTGTAGTAACACACATAGGGAGCAGCAGCAGCAGAAGGAGGATACCACAGAGGGGCAAGATGACATAGTGTAGATATGGCAGCAGCATCAGAAGACCACAGAGTTGCAAGGCAACATAGTGTGGAGATGGCGGCAGCAGCAGCAAGAGGATACCACAGAGTGGCAAGGTGACCTAGTGTGGATATGGCAGCAGCAGGAGGATACCACAAAGTGGCAAGGTGACATAGTGTGGATAAGGCAGCAGCAGCAGGAGGATGCCACAGAGTGGCCAGGTGACTTAGTGTGAATATGGCAGCAGCAGGAGGGTACCTCAGAGCAGTGATGAGCTGAAGGGGCAATATTCGAATTTGCAATATTCCGCGAATATTTGGGTGAATATTTGTCATATATTTGCAAATTCGCGATCTCCAGTCATAATTTTTTTGATTGCGAAAATCGGCATTTGGAAAATTTTAGATAATAATTTGCGATATGAAAATTTGCGATCAATACTACGCCTAAAGTCAAAGATATTGCAGCCTTCTCGTTGGCCCACAAGCAAAAAGCAGTGAGGGATCATGGGCACTGATGAAAAAATATCTAGGATATTCACGATTACAAAGATATAGCACTATATTCTAGATATACACAAATTTTCGAAGTGCCAATATTCTCAAAAAAAATTGCGATCAACACTACCACAGAGTAGCAAGGTGACATAGTGTGGAGATGGCAACAGCAGCAGGAGTATACCACAGAGTGGCAAGGCAACATAGTGTGGAGATGGCAGCAGCAGCAGGAGGATACCACAGAGTGGCAAGGTGACATAGTGTGTAGATGGCATCAGCAGCTGCAACAGGAGACCACAAATTGACCCGGTTACAGAGTGGGACGGTGGGTGGCAATACCAGTACCCGCTAATGAAGGTGGCTGAAAGAAGGAGCACTTGGCTCTAGATGTGTGGCATCAGGCGGATGGCAGCATCAGAGTAGTAGCTGAGGTAGGTAGCTGAGGCAAGTGTTGGTGTGGCACCATGGATGATCTAGTCTGATGCATCAGGAATTGGTGGTTGAAAATCCTGGCTGATCTACGCCTGATTCATCTTGACGAAGGTCAGTTTCTCCACATATTGGGTAAACAGTAGGGATGAGCGAACCCGAACTGTATAGTTCGTACCGAATTTTGGGGTGTCCGTGACACGGACCCGAACCCGAACATTTTCGTAAAAGTCCGGGTTCGGGTTCGATGTTCGGCGCTTATTTGGCGCTTTTTGAAAGGCTGCAAAGCAGCCAATCAACAAGCGTCATACTACTTGGCCCAAGAGGCCATCACAGCCATGCCTACTATTGGCATGGCTGTGATTGGCCAGTGCACCATGTGACCCAGCCTCTATTTAAGCTGGAGTCACGTAGCGCCGCACGTCACTCTGCTATGATCAGTATAGGGAGAGGTTGCAGCTGCGACGTTAGGGCGGGATTAGGCAGATTAACTCCTCCAAAAGACTTCATTCTGTGATCGATCTGCAGCTGTGGATCATTGAAGTGCTATTATTGACTTGCTCACTTTTTTGAGGCTGCCCAGAGCGTTTTTAGATCACTTTTTTTCTGGGGTGATCGGCGGCCATTTTTGTGACTTGTGGTGCGACAGCACGAGCTATCACCAAGTGTATTTAACCATCGATAGTGTGGTTATTTTGTGCTATATCCTACATCAGCTGCAGGCTGAGCCTGTGTCACCCAAGTGCATTTAACCATCAACAGTCTGGTTATTTTTTAGCCATATACTACATTAGCTGCAGGCTGAGCCTGTGTCAAAGAAGTGCATTTAACCATCAACAGTCTGGTTATTTTTTGGCCGTATACTACATCTGGTGCAGGCTGAGCCTGTGTCACCCAAGTGCATTTAACCATCAACAGTGTGGTTATTTTTTGGCCATATATTACATCAGGGGCAAGTTGAGCCTGTCACCCAGCGCCTAAAAAATAGACCTGACATTTCTATTCAACCAAATCTGCACAGTTTTAGCTGGTCAAGTTATTTGTAGTGACCGTAAAAGCAGACTTTTTGTTCTGGGTTGAAAAAGCATTCCCAAATTTGCCATTCTCAAAATAACTAGTTTGTGGTATTTGAGGCCTATTTGAAATCTATCCCAAAAAGAAAATCTTACATTGAAGGTATTGATAGTGTCATTCAGAAAAACCTAAGACACACGCTAGCGTGCTGATAGAAGTGTCATTCTGTGATTAAACCTATAACTGTCACACAGCGCAAAAAAAAACAGGTCTCACATCTCTATTCAACCAAATCTGCAAAGTTTTAGCTGGTCAAGTTATTTGTAGTGACCGTCAAAGCAGACTTTTTGTTCTGGGTTGAAAAAGCATTCCCAAATTTGCCATTCTGAAAATAACTAGTTTGTGGTATTTGAGGCCTACTTGAAATCTATCCCAAAAAGAAAAACTTACATTGAAGGTATTGATAGTGTCATTCAGAAAAACCTAAGACACACGCTAGCGTGCTGATAGAAGTGTCATTCTGTGATTAAACCTATAACTGTCACACAGCGCAAAAAAAAAACAGGTCTCACATCTCTATTCAACCAAATCTGCACAGTTTTAGCTGGTCAAGTTATTTGTAGTGACCGTAAAAGCAGACTTTTTGTTCTGGGTTGAAAAAGCATTCCCAAATTTGCCATTCTCAAAATTGTGGTGAACGGGAACAATGAGGAAAACATCTAATAAGGGACGCAGAGGCGGACGTGGACATGGTCGTGGTGGTGTTAGTGGACCCTCTGGTGCTGGGAGAGGACGTGGCCGTTCTGCCACAGCCACACGTCCTAGTGAACCAACTACCTCAGGTCCCAGTAGCCAGCAGAATTTACAGCGATATTTGGTGGGGCCTAATGCCGTTCTAAGGATGGTAAGGCCTGAGCAGGTACAGGCATTAGTCAATTGGGTGGCCGACAGTGGATCCAGCACGTTCACATTATCTCCCACCCAGTCTTCTGCAGAAAGCGCACAGATGGCGCATGAAAACCAAGCCCATCGGTCTGTCACATCACCCCCATGCATATCAGGGAAACTGTCTGAGCCTCAAGTTATGCAGCAGTCTCTTATGCTGTTTGAAGACTCTGCTGCCAGGGTTTCCCAAGGGCATCCACTTAGCCCTTCCCCAGGGGTGGAAGAGATAGAATGCACTAACGCACAACCACTTATTTTTCCTGAGGCAGTGGTGAGACCGAGCCAACAGCGTAGCAAAAGAGGGAGCAGTGGGAAAAATCAGAACACCCGCCGCCAAGAGACTCCGCCTGCTACTGACCGCCGCCATCTGGGACCGAGCACCCCAAAGGCAGCTTCAAGGAGTTCCCTGGCATGGCACTTCTTCAAACAATGTGCTGACGACAAGACCCGAGTGGTTTGCACGCTGTGCCATCAGAGCCTGAAGCGAGGCATTAACGTTCTGAACCTTAGCACAACCTGCATGACCAGGCACCTGCATGCAAAGCATGAACTGCAGTGGAGTAAACACCTTAAAAACAAGGAAGTCACTCAGGCTCCCCCTGCTACATCTTCTGCTGCTGCCGCCTCGGCCTCTTCTGCTGCTGCTGCCGCCGCCTCGGCCTCTTCCTCTGCCTCTGGAGGAACGTTGGCACCTGCCGCCCAGCAAACATGGGATGTACCACCAACACCACCACCTGCGTCACCAAGCATCTCAACCATGTCACACGGCAGCGTTCAGCTCTCCATCTCACAAACATTTGAGAGAAAGCATAAATTCTCACCTAGCCACCCTCGATCCCTGGCCCTGAATGCCAGCATTTCTAAACTACTGGCCTATGAAATGCTGTCATTTAGGCTGGTGGACACACACAGCTTCAAACAGCTCATGTCACTTGCTGTCCCACAGTATGTTGTTCCCAGCTGCCACTACTTCTCTAAGAGAGCCGTGCCTTCCCTGCACAAACAAGTGTCCGATAAAATCAAGTGTGCACTGCGCAACGCCATCTGTGGCAAGGTCCACCTAACCACAGATACGTGGACCAGTAAGCACGGCCAGGGACGCTATATCTCCCTAACTGCACACTGGGTAAATGTAGTGGCAGCTGGGCCCCAGGCGGAGAGCTATTTGGCGCACGTCCTTCCGCCGCCAAGGATCGCAGGGCAACATTCTTTGCCTCCAGTCTCCTCCTCCTCCTACTCAGCTTCCTCCTCCTCTTCTTCCACCTGCTCATCCAGTCAGCCACACACCTTCACCACCAACTTCAGCACAGCACGGGGTAAACGTCAGCAGGCCATTCTGAAACTCATATGTTTGGGGGACAGGCCCCACACAGCACAGGAGGTGTGGCGGGGTATAGAACAACAGACCGACGAGTGGTTGCTGCCGGTGAGCCTCAAGCCCGGCCTGGTGGTGTGCGATAATGGGCGAAATCTCGTTGCAGCTCTGGGACTAGCCGGTTTGACGCACATCCCTTGCCTGGCGCATGTGCTGAATTTGGTGGTGCAGAAGTTCATTCGCAACTACCCCGACATGTCAGAGCTGCTGCATAAAGTGCGGGCCGTCTGTTCGCGCTTCCGACGTTCACACCCTGCCGCTGCTCGCCTGTCTGCGCTACAGCGTAACTTCGGCCTTCCCGCTCACCGCCTCATATGCGACGTGCCCACCAGGTGGAACTCCACCTTGCATATGCTGGACAGACTGTGCGAGCAGCAGCAGGCCATAGTGGAGTTTCAGCTGCAGCACGCGCGGGTCAGTCGCACTGCGGATCAGACCCACTTCACTACCAATGACTGGGCCTCCATGCGAGACCTGTGTGCCCTGTTGCGCTGTTTAGAGTACTCCACCAACATGGCCAGTGGCGATGACGCCGTTATCAGCGTTACAATACTACTTCTATGTCTCCTTGAGAAAACACTTAGGGCGATGATGGAAGAGGAGGTGGCCCAGGAGGAAGAGGAGGAAGAGGGGTCATTTTTAGCACTTTCAGGCCAGTCTCTTCAAAGTGACTCAGAGGGAGGTTTTTTGCAACACCAGAGGCCAGGTACAAATGTGTCCAGACAGGGCCCAATACTGGAGGACGAGGATGAGGATGAGGTGGAGGAGGATGAGGATGAAGCATGTTCACAGCGGGGTGGCACCCAAAGCAGCTCGGGCCCATCACTGGTGCGTCGCTGGGGGGAAACACAGGACGATGACGATACGCCTCCCACAGAGGACAGCTTGTCCTTACCTCTGGGCAGCCTGGCACACATGAGCGACTACATGCTGCAGTGCCTGCGTTACGACAGCAGAGTTGCCCACATTTTAACGTGTGCAGACTACTGGGTTGCCACCCTGCTGGATCCCCGGTACAAAGACAATGTGCCCACCTTACTTCCTACACTGGAGCGTGATAGGAAGATGCGCGAGTACAAGCGCACGTTGGTAGACGCGCTACTGAGAGCATTCCCAAATGTCACAGGGGAATCAGTGGAAGCCCAAGGCGAAGGCAGAGGAGGAGCAAGAGGTCGCCAACGCAGCTGTGTCACGCCCAGCTCCTCTGAGGGCAGGGTTAGCATGGCAGAGATGTGGAAAAGTTTTGTCAACACACCACAGCTAAGTGCACCACCACCTGATACGGAACGTGTTAGCAGGAGGCAACATTTCACTAACATGGTGGAACAGTACCTGTGCACACCCCTCCACGTACTGACTGATGGTTCGGCCCCATTCAACTTCTGGGTCTCCAAATTGTCCACGTGGCCAGAGCTAGCCTTTTATGCCTTGGAGGTGCTGGCCTGCCCAGCGGCCAGCGTTTTGTCTGAACGTGTATTCAGCACGGCAGGGGGCGTCATTACAGACAAACGCAGCCGCCTGTCTACAGCCAATGTGGACAAGCTGACGTTCATAAAAATGAACCAGGCATGGATCCCACAGGACCTGTCCATCCCTTGTGCAGATTAGATATTAACTACCTCCCCTTAACAATATATTATTCTACTCCAGGGCACTTCCTCATTCAATACTATTTTTAATTTCATTTTACCATTATATTGCGGGGCAACCCAAAGTTGAATGAACCTCTCCTATGTCTGGGTGCCGGGGCCTAAATGTGTGACAGTGGCCTGTTCCAGTGGTGGGTGATGTGAAGCCTGATTCTCTGCTATGACATGAATACAGATTCTGCGCTGACATAAGGCCAGATTCTCTGTTACGGGACCGCTCTCCTCTGCCTGGGTGCCTGGGCCTAAATGTGTGACAGTGGCCTGTTCCAGTGGTGGCTGACGTGAAGCCTGATTCTCTGCTATGACATGAAGACAGATTCTGCGCTGACATAAGGCCAGATTCTCTGTTACGGGACCGCTCTCCTCTGTCTGGGTGCCGGGGCCTAAATGTGTGACAGTGGCCTGTTCCAGTGCTGGGTGACGTGAAGCCTGATTCTCTGCTATGACATGAATACAGATTCTGAGCTGACATAAGGCCAGATTCTCTGTTACGGGACCTCTCTCCTCTGCCTGGGTGCCTGTGCCTAAATGTGTGACAGTGGCCTGTTCCAGTGGTGGCTGACGTGAAGCCTGATTCTCTGCTATGACATGAAGACAGATTCTGCGCTGACATAAGGCCAGATTCTCTGTTACGGGACCGCTCTCCTCTGTCTGGGTGACGGGGCCTAAATGTGTGACAGTGGCCTGTTCCAGTGGTGGGTGACGTGAAGCCTGATTCTCTGCTATGACATGAATACAGATTCTGCGCTGACATAAGGCCAGATTCTCTGTTACGGGACCTCTCTCCTCTGCCTGGGTGCCTGGGCCTAAATGTGTGACAGTGGCCTGTTCCAGTGGTGGCTGACGTGAAGCCTGATTCTCTGTTATGACATGAAGACAGATTCTGCGCTGACATAAGGCCAGATTCTCTGTTACGGGACCCCTCTCCTCTGTCTGGGTGCCGGGGCCTAAATGTGTGACAGTGGCCTGTTCCAGTGGTGGGTGACGTGAAGCCTGATTCTCTGCTATGACATGAATACAGATTCTGCGCTGACATAAGGCCAGATTCTCTGTTACGGGACCGCTCTCCTCTGCCTGGGTGCCGGGGCCTAAATATGTGACAGTGGCCTGTTCCAGTGGTGAGTGACGTGAAGCCAGATTCTCTGCTATGGCATGAAGAGACTGATTCTCTGCTGACATGAAGCCAGATTCTTTGCTATGGCATGAAGAGACTGATTCTCTGCTGACGTGAAGCCAGATTCTCTGCTATGGGACCTCTGTCCAATTGATATTGGTTAATTTTTTTTATTTTTATTTTAATTCATTTCCCTATCCACATTTGTTTGCAGGGGATTTACCTACATGTTGCTGCCTTTTGCAGCCCTCTAGCTCTTTCCTGGGCTGTTTTACAGCCTTTTTAGTGCCGAAAAGTTCGGGTCCCCATTGACTTCAATGGGGTTCGGGTTCGGGTTCGGGACGAAGTTCGGGTCGGGTTCGGATCCCGAACCCGAACATTTCCGGGAAGTTCGGCCGAACTTCTCGAACCCGAACATTCAGGTGTTCGCTCAACTCTAGTAAACAGGCGAGTTCTCCTTGGGCAAACTATGGCCTCCGCCGCACTAAATACCCGCTCTGATGCCACACTACTGGCTGGGCAGGACAGCTTTCCTAGGGCAAACTCTGCTAGTTGCGGCCACAAATCCAGTTTGGCTACCCAGTAGTCCAGCAGATCTTCAATGTGGGTTAGCATGGTGCTGTCCAAGTATGACACCACCTGCTGGTTCAGCTCCTGCTCCTGGTCTAGCTGCTGCTGGAGAGTAGTTTCTTAACTATGCGGGTGAAGAAAGATACTCATCAGCGACTGTAGAATCAGGCTCCTGCAGATGGAGCTAGTACTGCTCCTGCTACCCCACCACTCCACAGCAGCCATGGCAGTGGAACATGAGCGCAGAGGGCCCCCCGGTAAGACCTGCGAGAGGATGTACGATGGCGCAGATAGGCAACGGCCAATTAGCTACATAGGATGTCTCTGTAGTAGTTCAGTTTGTCCTCCCTCTAAGCGGATGTAAAAAAGGCCCCCATTCTGGACCTGTAGCGAGGGTCTAACAAGGTGGAGAAGTCATGCCTCTGCTGAATGGAGACAATTCAACTGCCACTATGCAAGCAATTGAGCATGGAGTGGGCCATTTGCGCAAGTGACTCGGAGGGACTCCCTGCCTCCATCTTTACTGCATACTGCCACTATGTGTCTGGATCCTCTGTCTCGTCTTTCTCATCGCCCTGGTGCCCCTCTGGCTGCTCCTGCTCCTCCTCTCCTGTCACCTGAGTAGAAAAACTACCTAATTGGCTACACATTGCCTGTGATCCAATGTCCTCCTCACCCCCCTCTTCCAGTTAAGCCCCAACAGGACTCATGTGGCCATGAGATCTAGGCACCACGTCTACAGTCCCCTGACCATTTTGATTTACCAGCATCTGTTCCAGGACATTAAGCAGTGGAATGATGTTGTTCATCCCATGGTCCTGGCAAATAACGTGGCCTCCTCAAAGGGCCTGAGCAAATGGCAGTTGTTACGCATGAACTGGCACTTGCTGACATCAAAGTTACACAGGGGAGTACTTCTATCCCCTGGCATCATCATTGTTAATGGCCTTTCTCTGTTCGTATAGTCGGTCCAACATATGGAGGGTAGAATTCCAACGGGTGGAAACGTCGCATATCAGCCTATGTTGGGGGATGCCGTTCTGCCACTGCAGCTCAAGGAGGGTGTGCTTTGCGGTGTACGAGTGGCTGAAGTGCATGCAAAGTTTCCTGACCATTTTTAGGATGTCTTGCAGATGGGTGGAAGACTTCAGGAATCGCTTGACAAGCAGATTGAACACGTGTGCAATGCAGGGCACATGGCTCATGGCTCAGCTTTCCTTGACACAGCGCTGACACAATGTTCTTCCCATTGTCGGTCACCATGGTTCCGATTTTTTTAGTTGTCGGGGAGAAAGCCAGGATTTGATTTCTTGATGAAAGACACGGAGCAGTTCCTCCCCTGTGTGCCTCCATTTGTCCAGGGAAACGAGGTGCCGAACAGCGAGACACCGCCGTGCCCTGCAGATGTGGTATGCTGGAGGGGCACTGTGACTTGTCCCTGCAGTGGAGGCTGAGGACATGGTGGAGGATAAGGAGGCAGAGGCGGATATGGTCGCTGGACCAACAGCGTGACAACCTGGAGGCGGAATCGGCGTGACGTGGCCAAGTTGCTGGTGTGGCTGTGCAGGAACAACATTCACCCAGTGGGCCGTAAGGAAAATGTACTTTCCCTGACCGTAGTTACAGCTCCACACTTCATCGCTCCCGTGCACTTTGGCAGACACCGACAGGCTCAAGGACTGGTCCACCTTCTGTTCAACATATTTGTGCTGGGCTGGTACTGCCTTTTCACAAAGAAATGATGGCTTGGGACTCTATACTTCGGCTCAGCAAAAGCCGTCAGTTCTCTGAAAGGTGCAGAGTCCACCACTTGGAAAGGGAGGGACTGCAGTACCAGCAATTAGGACAGGAGTACATTCAGATTCTGCACCGTTGGATGCGTGCACGCACACTGCTGTTTCTTGGCAATCGCTTCGGTGATCGATTGCTGACAGAGGAGTAGGAGCTGGAGCATCTGGACCAGCAGAAGATGGGAATGACCGACAGCTCCCGTCGGCTGAGGTGGTGGAGCCTTGGCTGGCTGAAACCGGGTGCGTGCCACTGGGTGATGCAGTGGTAGCTGCGGCAGGCTGGACCACCAAATTGGAGCCATGGTTCTCCCAGGCCACTGCATTGCGACTCTGCATATGTTGACGCAGGGCCATAGTGCCAACATTGGCACCCAGGCCACGCTTCACCTTCTGCCCACATATTCTACATGTTGCCACGTTAAATTCCTCTGGCAGCTTAATAAAAAAAAACTGCCACACCGCTGAGTAGGTGATTTTTTTTTCCCTCAACAGTTTGCACTGACTGACTGCTACCGCCGCTGCCTCCGTGAACGTGCAGCAATACTTCCAGGGCAGGTAGGCTGCTGGAAAGCAGGTGGTCTACCCCGGGCATGTTTGGCTTCCGACCTGCAATTGCTGCCACCCTGCTGACTCCAGCCATGCTACCACCTGCCTCACAGGCAAGCTGCCACCCTCTTCTCCTGATGATGATAAAGCCCCGTCTGCACCCGGCTCCCAAATGCGATCGGCTTCATCATCATCAAGTAGTGTCTGCACGTCACTGATGTCTTCCTCAACGGTCTCTTGGTCAGGAGCCTGAACGCTCGAAACACAAGCTCCTGCACCACTCTCCTCATCACTACTTGTCCGCCTAGCGGAGGAAGCGGCGGATGTCTCCTCCAGATCTTGGCTGGGCAGTAGCTGCTGACTGTCCTCTTGTAGCTCTTCCTCGCTGAAAAGTGGAGCTGAGCCCACAGCATGTAGTACTTCTTGCGTTGAGGGAACAGAAAAGGACAGAGGCAGGTTGAGGACATGTGAGGGCACAGGGCCTGCTCCCGGGCCATGCCAACTAAGGGTTGTGTCTGACGAGCCCACCAACTGTTGGCTGGGGGTGTCTGATGTCACTTAAGATGACGTGGATGACCGAGTTAACCAATCAAGAACTGCTGGGTTGCTGGTCAAGACATGACCACTAGATGACACCGGGAGCTCAGGCCTCTCGCTGTGACTCCTGCTGCCACACCTCGCACTTCGGTGCATGGCCTGGCACTTCTCTGCCTGACATACTTGTAGATGAACTACATAAATTAAACGGAAATTAAAACACCCCTAATAGCGACAAATATATATATATATATATATATATATATATATATATTTATTTTTGTACTGAAATACACCACTATATGCTTTCAAAAGAAATAACTACAGAAGTGAACTAAGAATATATTTTTTTTGTTGGACTGAAATAGGCCACTATACGCTTTGACCAGAAAAACTTAGTGAGGTGCGTATCTACTTTTCTTGTAGTACTAAAGTATGCCCCTATACGCTTTCACCAGAAATAACTGCAACAGTGCAGTGTGTATATATTTTTCTTTTTTACTGAAATATACCATTATAAGCTTTAAACAGAAATAACTGCAACAGTGCAGTGCGTACATATTTTTCTTTTTTTACTGTAATACGCCACTATATGCGAATATATTTTTCATTTTGTACTAAAATAGGCCCCTATATGCTTTGATCAGAATTAACTGCAGAAATGCACTGAGAATATATTTGTGTTGTTGTACTGAAACACGACCGTATACGCTTTGACCAGGAAAACCTTAAAGTGTTTCTGTCACCCCCAATTTTCGCTATTAAACAGGCTGACATTATAGATGGGAAAATGTCACCTGAATTTAACTCTGCATTTCTTTTATTTAAGTATGCCCCCGTTTTCGTGCAATTTTAAATTGTATTATATGCAAATGAGCTTCTAGGAGAAGGGGGGGGGGGCATTGCACCTGTACCTAGAGGCTCCATTCTCCCACCTAATTTTCACGCCCTTCTGTCTTGATTGACAAGGCCAAGCCAGCCTTGGTTCTCCTGCTAGCCATGTCTGCTGTGTAAATCTCACACCTGCACTGCCCCGTTCAGTATTCGGCACAGGAGCAGTGAGAAAGCCGGCAGGTGTGCTATACTGAGGGGTGTGATATACTTATAATATACTTTCTAACATAGAAAGTATATTATAGTGCATTTGTATAGTGCAGCAGTTGTGTGCGGTTCTGCTGCGATACTGCAGCTACACAGAATGCCAAACACTATTGGAACAAATTATTTCTACTGGTGTGATATACCAGTTGCCCCCCCAAAAAACTGATTGAAGCAGGGGTGTTATATACCAATAATATACAGTACTTTCTATATAGGGCATTTGGGTAGTGCAGCATTTGTTTGCGGTTTTGCTGAGTTTACCTCAGCTACACAGCGTGACAAACACTATTGGAACAAATCATTTCTACTGGTGTGATATACCAGTTGCCCCCCCCAAAAAATTATTGAAGCAGGGGTGTTATATACCAATAATATACTTTCTATATAGTGCATTTGGGCAGTGCAGCATTTGTTTGCTTTTTTGCTACGTTACCTCAGCTACAGATAGTGACATACGCTATTGGAACAAATAATTTCTACTGGTGTGATATACCAGTTGCCCACCAAAAAACTGATTGAAGCAGGGGTGTGATATACCTTCTTACACAAATACTGCTCTTCTATAGGGACTTTTGTCACAGGGTCATTTTGAAAATGACAGGCAGGGGAAGAGGCAGGCCATTCCGCAGGGGTGGTAGGGGTCGGGCAGGTGCACCAGGCCGGAGCCTAAGTGGGAAGTTGCAGAAGGTGCGTGCGATTACGTCAAAGGAAGCACCAGACTTGGTTGAGTGTCTCACTCAGCCTTCCACTTCTAAACACTCCTCATCCTCTCTATCTGCACCCTGTTCACTCTCTGCTGCACCCCCAAAGACACCACCACCACCATCACACCCACAACCACCATATCCCCTCTGCTCGAGTCAGAAGAATTATTTTCCCATCCATTACAAGACCTTACCGATGTGCAGTCATTCTTGGCATCGGATCAGGAAGAGGAGGCATCAGCGGTCGCCACCCAGCAGTCTGACGACAGTACCCAGATCAGCCCAAGGAGGGTGGTCCCTGCTGTTGCTGCCTACTCCAGGATCTCTAATGTCAGTGGTGGTGAAGGTGACGAATCCGATGATGACGCGTCGATGGACGTCACGTGGGTGCCCACAAGAGAGGAAGAGGAGGGGAGTTCAGAGCGAGAGATGGAGCAGAAGATAGGCAGATAGGGAGGAGAAGCAGGCAGAACTTACAGTGCACAGGAGGCAAAAAGCAGACTGCTAATGTATCTGGAGCGAAACATCCACCATGCACGGTCACATCTGGTGCTCCCAGGACCCCGGTACATGGTTCCGCAGTGTGGACTTTTTTTTAACGTGTCTGCTGCTGACAATAGTGTTGCCATCTGCAGCCTGTGCTGTCAATGCATCAGTCGCGGTAAGCCCAACATTCACCTAGGGACGACCGCCATAAGAAGGCACCTGGCCTCCCATTACCAAGCCCAGTGGGAGCAACAACGTCAGAACCAACAAAGATACACTCCTGGTGCTCCACGTCCTGCATCTTCTCCTTCTCCTCTCTCCTCCCATTTGTCCTCCACTCCAGCTTCCACCGTGCCGTTGTCGCGTTCATCTGGCAAAAGGCAGGCTTCCATGGCCCAATTGTTCGAGCGAAAAAAGATGATGACGCCAGATAACCCTCTTGCCCAACGGATGACTGCTGGCATGTCGGAACTGCTAGCCCGCCAACTACTGCCATATAAACTGGTGGACTCGGAGGCCTTTAGAAAATGTGTGGCCATTGGCACACCGCAATGGAAGGTCCCTGGAAGGAAATATTTCTCCCAGAAGGGAATCCCAGAGCTATATGGCCATGTTCAGTGGCAAGTGAATGTATTTCTGGCACACAGTGTCGGTGCCAAGATACATACCGTATGACCTCAGACACGAGGTCTAGCAAACACGGGCAGGGAAGGTACATAACTTTTACTACCCACTGGGTGAACCTTCTGACGGCCGTCAAGCATGCAACCTGTGGCTCCCGTGTGGATTTGGTGTTACCGCCATGTATTGCATGCAGGCCTGCCTCTTCTTCTCCTCCTCCTAATTCATCCTCCATCTCCTCCTTGGCTGACTCCTTCTTTTCCACTGCTACCGCCTCTTCCGCTGCGCCCCCCAAGATCCCCAGAACCGATTTGATGTGCCAGGTGAGACGTTGCCATGCTGTGCTGTGGCTGTTGTGCCTGGAAGCCAAGAGCCACACTGGTCCTGCACTCCTTTCAGCTTTGCGGTCACAGGCCGATCAGTGGCTAACCTTGCTCAATTTGACAGTTGGTAAAGTGGTGTGCGACAATGGTGGCAATCTGCTGAGTGTGCTGAAACAGCGCAAAATGGCACACGTGCCGTATATGGCACACATCATGAACTTAGTTGTGCATCGATTCGTTGCCAAATACCCTGGTGTCCAGGACGTATTGAGGCAGGCCAGGAAAATCTCTGGCCATTTTACAAGTTCTTACACAGCCATGGCTCGCCTTGCTGACGTTCAGCGACGACACCACTTGCCCATCAGACGTCTGATTTGTGACTTGCCGACGCAATGGAACTCCATCTTGTATATGCTTGATAGGCTGCTCCAGCAGAAACGTTCAGTTATCGACTACCTGTATGAACTCAAGGCAGAACAGGTTCTGGGGAGCTTGTTTTTTTCTCACCGCGCCAGTGGCTGATCATGTGCGACGCATGCAGACTTCTGCAGCATTTTGATGAGATCACCAAACTGGTCAGTCTCATCCAGGGGGCCATCAGTTACATTGTACCTTATGCCTTCTTTCTGGAGCATGCATTGCTTTGTGTCATTGATCAAGCCGTCGAGGAGCAGGAAGATGAGGAAGTCGCAATGCTGCATAAATTCCTAGGGGGGGCTACTCCATCTGAGACAAGTCAACACGAGTATGAAGAGGAGTCAGAGGAGGATAGTGCCGGGGCAGAGGAGGAGTGCTATCAACAAATGTCTCCTTGTGACCCTTGGTAGTTTGAGGTGCGTTTCCCTCCCAAAACATTAAACTAAACAAATAAACAAAAGTGATACTCTTCATTCTTTGACGTAGTTGAGCAGCTTCTTGCAGTGCCCCGTGTGGATCCAGTTGTCTCGTCCCTCTAACTTCAGAGAGGTTGGCGTCATCAGCAGCACCTGGAATGGCCCAAGATATCTCGGCTCTAGTCCCGTCCTCGGATGTTTCTTTAGCATGACCCAATCACCTGGTTGACTAGAATGAACACTGGTTATTGAGTCTGGGTCCGTGAGAGACTCTCGAACCCGGTGGTGGACATTGGGTGATAACCCGTGGGGCTGCCTGTGGGCATACCTGATGGAATAAAGGGTTGCAATGGAACGGAACATTCAGACCATGGATCGGCCGTGATTTTTACCTTCTTTGCAAAAATCTGACCCAAGTACCGTCAAAGAAAAGGCAGTCGTGATGGTTCTCAACGTAATTCATTACTAGGTTAGAAAATTGATTGACAGTTGAGAGGTTAGAATGGTTAGTAAAAAGTTTAAAGATCATTCTTTTCTGCACCACTTTCCCCCCTTCTCATCGTCCTTAACCCCTTAAGGACACAGCCCTATTTCACCTTAAGGATCAGGCCATTTTTTGCAAATCTGACCAGTTTCACTTTAAGTGCTGATAACTTTGAAACGCTTTTACTTACCCAGTCCGTTATGAGATTATTTTTCATCACATATTGTACTTCATGACACTGCTAAAATTGGGTCAAAAAAGTTTTTTGCATAAAAAAATACCAAATTTACCAAAAATTTGAAATAAATTAGCAAATTTCAAAGTTTCAGTTTCTCTACTTCTGTAATACATAGTAATACCCCAAAAAATGGTGATGATTTTACATTCCCCATATGTCTACTTCATGTTTGTATCATTTTGGGAATGACATTTATTTTTTTGGGGATGTTACATAGCTTAGAAGTTTAGAAGCAAATCTTGAAATTTTTCCGAAATTTTCAAAAACCCACTTTTTAGGGACCAGTTCAGGTCTGAAGTCACTTTGTGAGGCTCACATAATAGAAACCACCCAAAAATGACCCCATTCTAGAAACTACACCCCTCAAGGTATTCAAAACTGATTTTACAAATGTTGTTAACCCTTTAGGTGTTCCACAAGAGTTAATGGCAAATGGTGATAAAATTTCAGAATTTAGATTTTTTGGCAAATTTTCCATTTTAATCAATTTTTTCCAGTAACAAAGCAAGGGTTAACAGCCAAACAAAATGCTATATTTATTGCCCCGATTCTGTAGTTTGCAGAAACACCAAATATGTGTCTGTAAACTACTGTACGGGCACACAGTAGGGCGAAGAGGGAAAGGTGCGCCGCATGGATTTTGGAAGCCAGATTTTGCTGGACTTATTTTTTGACACCATGTTCCATTTGAAGCCCCCTTGATGCACCCCTAGAGTAGAAACTCCAAAAAAGTGACCCCATTTTAGAAAGTACGGGATAGGGTGGCAGTTTTGTTGGTACTAGTTTAGGGTACATATGATTTTTGGTTGCTCTATATTACACTTTTTGTGCGGCAAGGTAACAAGAAATAGCTTTTTTGGCACGTTTTTATTATTTACAACATTCATCTGACAGGTTAGATCATGTGGTAATTTTATAGAGAAGGTTGTCACAGACGCGGTGATACCTAATATGTATACAATTTTTTTATTTATGTAAGATTTACACAATGATTTCATTTTTGAAACAAAAAAAATGTTTAGTGTCTCCATAGTCTAAGAGCCATAGTTTTTTCAGTTTTTGGGTGATTATCTTAAAAAAGGTCAAATTTTTTGTGGGATGAGATGACGGTTTGATTGGCACTATTTTGGGGTGCATATGACTTTTTGATCGGTGCTATTACACTTTTTGTGACGTAAGATGACAAAAAATGGCTTTTTTTACACTGTTTTTATTTAGATTTTTTTTACGGTGGTCACCTGAGGGGTTAGGTCATGTGATATTTTTATAGAGCCGGTCGATACGGACGCGGCGATACCTAATAGGTATACTTTTTTATTTATTTATGTAAGTTTAAAAAAAAATCATGTTTTAGTGTTTCCATAGTCTAACAGCCATAGTTTTTTCAGTTTTTGGGCGATTATCTTGAGTAGGGTATGATTTTTGCGGGATGAGATGACTGTTTGATTGGTACTATTTTGGCGTACATGCAACTTTTTTGATCACTTTTATTACCTTTTTTGGGAAGTAAGGTGGGCAAAATTTCAATTTTCTCATAGTTTTTTTTTTTTTTTTTTATAGCGTTCACCGTGCGGGGAAAGTAACATGACCGTTTTATAGATCAGGTCGTTACGGACGTGGCTATACCTAATATGTGTAGTGTATTTTATTTTTTTATTCAGTGATAAATGTTTTTTTTTTTTACTTTACCTTTTTCACTTTTTTTTTACTTTTTTTTGACCCAGACCCACTTGGTTCTTGAAGATCCAGTGGGTCTGATGTCTGAATAATACAGTACAGTACACTATATAGTGTACTGCACTGTATTTTACTTACACTTTGTCTGAACAGATCTTTGCCTTTAGCACAGATCTGTTCAGCACCATGGACAGCAGGATGCCTGAGAAGGCGTCCTGTTGCCATGGGAACCTTCCCCGTCTGCTCAGTTGTGGTCACAACTGAGCAGATCAGGTTGTTACGTGATATCTGGGGCAAGCGTGTGCGTTCCAACTGTGACGTCACGTGTGCGCTGCGTTCCACTGTGGTATTCTATAGGCATAGCGCTGATACTGGTCTAGGGGGAGGAGGCCAATGTTTATTATGTTTATACATGAACGCTGCACTAATGTTCTATGTCAAAGGACCATCTGGAATCTAGTCTAAAGGAAGGGAGGGAAGTAGTGGCAGAAATAATGCAGTTTAATCAGATTCTGAATGAATGCATGATGGAAATATCTAAATAGGGGTATGTATTATATATATAAATTATATAATATAATAAAGGTTAATACTCTACAACAGGTGGGATAAAAGGGAAATTATAACCAGGGACAGGTAGTGGAATAGAGGAGGGGGAGGAAAAAAGGGGGGAGGGAAGGGGGGAGTATCTCACCCACACCTGTTGCAGACAAAAATTATTCTCAGCGAGTCTGTGGAAGAAAAGAATAATATTTAGATCATCTTCTTAACATTTATCACAATATAGACAAGTATTAAGCACAATTTAAGTATTGATAAGGAAGTTTAAGTATTGATAAAAAAAATCACATTCACGATTCAGACCGTTGGGTCAAAGTGTCCCTAATTTGTGAATCCAAAAAGCCTCCCTTTGTTTCAGGAGGAGTGTCCGATTGCCGCCCCTCCTGGGTCGATCCACTTGTTCCAAAATTTGGAACCGGAGTTGTGAAATTTGGTGTTTCCTGTCCGAGAAATGGTGTGGTATAGGCAAAACGGCCAGACGGGACTATAGACAGCAAAACGGCCAGTTTTCTGGTTGAACACAATCCCATTACACCAGTATTCTATATGTTACCAAAAATCCACAAAAGCCTCATTAACCCTCCAGGACGCCCAATCGTTGCATCAACCAACTCTATACTCTCCCCTCTAGACATTTATATGGAAAAAATCCTTACACCACTCATCAAAACATCTAGATCTTTTATATTGGATACATCCGACTTAATTAAGAAACTGAAAGAAACAACACTTACACCAGACAGTACCCTACTTACTTTAGATGTAAATAGCCTACATACAGTCAGGTCCATAAATATTGGGACATCGACACAATTCTAACATTTTTGGCTCTATACACCACCACAATGGATTTGAAATGAAACAAACAAGATGTGCTTTACCATGCAGACTGTCAGCTTTAATTTGACAGTATTTACATCCAAATGAGGTGAACGGTGTAGGAATTACAACAGTTTGTATATGTGCCTCCCACTTGTTAAGGGACCAAAAGTAATGGGACAATTGGCTTCTCAGCTATTCCCTTATTATCCCAATTACAATGAGCAGATGAAAGGTCCAGAGTGCATTTCAAGTGTGCTATTTGCATTTGGAATCTGTTGCTGTCAACTCTCAAGATGAGATCCAAAGAGCTGTCACTATCAGTGAAGCAAGCCATCATTAGGCTGAAAAAACAAAACAGCCCATCAGAGAGATAGTAAAAACATTAGGCATGGCCAAAACAACTGTTTGGAACATTCTTAAAAAGAAGGAACGCACCGGTGAGCTCAGCAACTCCAAAAGACCCGGAAGACCACGGAAAACAACTGTGGTGGATGACTAAGAATTCTTTCCCTGGTGAAGAAGACACCCTTCACAAAAGTTGGCCAGATCAATAACACTCTCCAGGAGGTAGGTGTATGTGTGTCAAAGTCAACAATCAAGAGAAGACTTCACCAGAATAAATACAGAGGGTTCACCACAAGATGTAAACCATTGGTGAGGCCAGATTAGAGTTTGCCAAACGACATCTAAAAAGGCCTTCACAGTTCTGGAACAACATCCTATGGACAGATGAGACCAAGATCAACTTGTACCAGAGTGATGGGAAGAGAAGAGTATGGAGAAGAAAAGGAACTGCTTATGATCCCAAGCATACCACCTCATTAGTGAAGCATGGTGGTGGTAGTGTCATGGCGTGGGCATGTATGGCTGCCAATGGAACTGGTTCTCTTGTATTTATTGATGATGCGTCTGCTGACAAAAGCAGCAGGATGAATTCTGAAGTGTTTCGGGCAATATTATCTGCTCATATTTAGCCAAATGATTCAGAACTCATTGGACGGCGCTTCACAGTGCAGATGGACAATGACCCAAAGCATACTGCAAAAGCAATCAGAGTTTTTGAAGGGAAGGAAGTGAAATGTTATGCAATAGCCAAGTCAATCACCTGACCTGAATCCGATTGAGCATGCATTTCACTTGCTGAAGACAAAACTGAAGGGAAAATGCCCCAAGAACAAGCAGGAACTGAAGACAGTTGCAGTAGAGGCCTGGCAGAGCATGACCAGGAATGAAACCCAGCATCTGGTGATGTCTATGCGTTCCAGACTTCCGGCTGTAATTGACTGCAAAGGATTTGCAACCAAGTATTAAAAAGTGAAAGTTTGATTTATGATTATTATGTCCCATTACTTTTGGTCCGTTAACAAGTGGGAGGCACATATGCAAACTGTTGTAATTCCTACACCGTTCACCTGATTTGGATGAAAATACCCTTAAATTAAAGCTGACAGTCTGCAGTTAAAGCACATCTTGTTTGTTTCATTTCAAATCCATTGTGGTGGTGTATAGAGCCCAACATTTTAGAATTGTGTCAATGTCCCAATATTTATGGACCTGACTGTACATCTATAGCACATGACAAGGGCATAGAAGCCACAGCAAGACTTCTACAAAACAACTCCAGTTTAACTGCCACACAGCAAGAATTTTTCCTTAAGCTACTTGAGATAATACACAAGAAAAACTTTTTTCTTTTCGGTGACACCTATTATGGCCAGAGAAGGGGCACCGCTATGGGGTCCAATGTGGCCCCGCCTTATGCTAATGCCTTCATGATAACATTTGAGGAGGATTTCGTCTATACAAATCCCCTTTTCTGCCAATACGCAGATGTATGGTACCGCTTTATAGATGACATCTTTTGCATCTGGAGAGGACCGACATCCACCATACACAATTTTGTAGAGAACCTCAATAAGGTATACAGCGAGCTAGGCTTTACCTCACACACCAGTAAAAAGGAGATCAGTTTTCTGGACACACTCGTGAAAATTTACCAAACAGGAGCACTAACAATAGACCTTTACAGTAAACCTACTGACCGTAACAGCCTTTTGCACTATGAGAGCTGCCATCCACGGGCAACAAAGGACTCCCTACCACGTTCCCAATATACACGAGTTGACCGGATTGTCACTGATGACACAACCAAAGTCAAGCGCCTTGACACAATGACCCAAAAATTTTCTAATAGGGGTTATCCCGAGACCACTCTAAAAAGGGCCTTAAATAGTCTCAATGAGACTCGTAGACCACGTCCCACTAACCAAAAGAGGATAGCATGCAAAACTACATATCACCCCCTTATGCCAAAGATACAACAGGCCTTTAAACAACATTGGCCCTTATTGGCTAAATCCTAGCCTGAGATAGAAGAATTCAAACAACCCCTATTAACCTGTTATAAGAGACCCCCCAACATCAGGGATAAATTGGTCAAGGCAGATGTAGGAAGCCTTATTAAACCATCAATACAGACTAATTTACGGAGCAAACGACATGGTACATATCCCTGTTTACACTGCGCACAGTGCTCTAATGTAACAAAAGGAGAGTACATCACGCACCCACGTACCGGACAGGCCTTTGCAATTCAAGGATTTTATACCTGTGAGTGGAGTTATGTGGTGTATTTGATAAAATGCCTGTGCAGTCTCGCATATGTTGGGGAGACCATTCAACATGTGCGAGACAGAATAAGCAAGCACAAATCAACCATCAGACTTGGACATAATCTTTTGCCTATACCACACCATTTCTCGGACAGGAAACACCAAATTTCACAACTCCGGTTCCAAATTTTGGAACAAGTGGATCGACCCAGGAGGGGCGGCAATCGGACACTCCTCCTGAAACAAAGGGAGGCTTTTTGGATTCACAAATTAGGGACACTTTCACCCAATGGTCTGAATCGTGAATGTGATTTTTTTATCAATACTTGAACTTCCTTATCAATACTTAAATTGTGCTTAATACTTGTCTATATTGTGATAAACGTTAAGAAGATGATCTAAATATTATTCTTTTCTTCCACAGACTCGCTGAGAATAATTTTTGTCTGCAACGGGTGTGGGTGAGATACTCCCCACTTCCCTCCCCCCCCCCCTTTTTTCCTCCCCCTCCTCTATTCCACTACCTGTCCCTGGTTATAATTTCCCTTTTATCCCACCTGTTATAGAGTATTAACCTTTATTATATTATATTATATAATTTTCATATATAATACATACCCCTATTTAGATATTTCCATCATGCATTCATTCAGAATCTGATTAAACTGCATTATTTCTGCCACTACTTCCCCCTTCCTTTAGACTAGATTCCAGATGGTCCTTTGACATAGAACATTAGTGCAGCGTTCATGTATAAACATAATAAACATTGCCTCCTCCCCCTAGACCAGTATCAGCGCTATGCCTATAGAATACCACAGTGGAACGCAGGGCACACGTGACGTCACAGTTGGAACGCACACGCTTGCCCCAGATATCACGTGACTTCCGATCACATGACCGGAACCACCATGAACCCCATACACTCTTAAATAGCGGCCATGCGATCCAGACGCCACGCATCCAGCGCCCCACAAGCTCACACACCCGTCTGAACAGGTATCAATTAGAACTTAGTAACTTTAATAAGACTTTTTCCTTTCAGGTCTCTTGATATTTTGTACCAGCCTACCTTGCAAGACTCCAGAACGGGCGGCTAGGGGTGCAAGCCAATGTATATACCAGAATGTATATTATAATATATGCTCCATGTTACTATCGTTAATAATGACGTTTTTTGCTGCATCTCACCAATGTATGTACCAGAATGTATATTATAATATATGCTCCATGTTACCATCGTTAATAATAACGTTTTTTGCTGCATCTCATCCATGCAACTAACATTGAGAATGTTTACTGAGACGTTGATGTGGCTGAAACTAAGTGCAGTTACTCATTTTTACCAGGTGGCGGCTCACTTAATTCCCAGCATGCATTTAATACGAAATTGGGGGATACATACAGATGTATGAAATATTACCTTGATTGGGCATCAATTATTCCACAGATGTGTGTTATAAGGCTACTATACGTTACCAACATATAAAGCAGTCCTACATATGTACTCCGTATACCCCAAATTCAATGTATGTCGATCCTATATTTTTTGTTATACCCTTAGGACTTATTTAAGTATATACACATATACAGTGGCGGAAATAATTATTTGACCCCTAACTGATTTTGTAAGTTTGTCTAATGACAAAGAAATGAAAAGTCTCAGAACAGTATCATTTCAATGGTAGGTTTATTGTAACAGTGGCAGATAGCACATCAAAAGGAAAATCGAAAAAATAACTTTAAATAAAAGATAGCAACTGATTTGCATTTCATTGAGTGAAATAAGTATTTGAACCCTCTAACAAAAAAAGACTTAATACTTGGTGGAAAAACCCTTGTTTGCAAGCACAGAGGTCAAACGTTTCTTGTAATTGATGACCAAGTTTGCGCACATTTTAGGAGGAATGTTGGTCCACTCCTCTTTGCAGATCATCTCTAAATCCCTAAGGTTTCGAGGCTGTCTCTGTGCAACTCTGAGCTTGAGCTCCCTCCATAGGTTTTCGATTGGATTAAGGTCCGGAGACTGACTAGGCCACTCCATGACCTTAATGTGCTTCTTCTTGAGCCACTCCTTTGTTGCCTTTGCTGTATGTTTTGGGTCATTGTCGTGCTGGAACACCCATCCACGACCCATTTTCAGTTTCCTGGCAGAGGGAAGGAGGTTGTCGCTCAGGATTTCACGATACATGGCTCCGTCCATTTTCCCGTTTATGCGAATAAGTTGTCCTGTGCCCTTAGCAGAAAAACACCCCCAAAGCAAAATTTTTCCACCCCCATGCTTGACGGTGGGGACGGTGTTTTGGGGGTCATAGGCAGCATTTTTCTTCCTCCAAACACAGCGAGTTGAGTTAATGCCAAAGAGCTCTATTTTGGTCTCATCAGACCACAGCACCTTCTCCCAGTCACTCTCTGAATCATTCAGGTGTTCATTGGCAAACTTCAGACGGGCCTGCACATGTGCCTTCCTGAGCAGGGGGACCTTGCGAGCCCTGCAGGATTTTAATCCATTGCGGTGTAATGTGTTTCCAATGGTTTTCTTGGTGACTGTGGTCCCTGCTAATTTGAGGTCATTAACTAACTCCTCCCGTGTAGTTCTAGGATGCTTTTTCACCTTTCTCAGAACCATTGACACCCCACGAGGTGAGATCTTGCGTGGAGCCCCAGAGCGAGGTCGATTGATGGTCATTTTGTGCTCCTTCCATTTTCGAACAATCGCACCAACAGTTGTCACCTTCTCTCCCAGCTTCTTGCTAATGGTTTTGTAGCCCATTCCAGCCTTGTGCAGGTCTACAATTTTGTCTCTGACATCCTTGGACAGCTCTTTGGTCTTTCCCATGTTGGAGAGTTTGGAGTCTGCTTGATTGATTGATTCTGTGGACAGGTGTCTTTTATACAGGTGACTAGTTAAGACAGGTGTCCTTAATGAGGGTGACTAATTGAGTAGAAGTGTCTAACCACTCTGTGGGAGCCAGAACTCTTAATGGTTGGTAGGGGTTCAAATACTTATTTCACTCAATGAAATGCAAATCAGTTGCTATCTTTTATTTAAAGTTATTTTTTTGATTTTCCTTTTGATGTGCTATCTGCCACTGTTACAATAAACCTACCATTGAAATGATACTGTTCTGAGACTTTTCATTTCTTTGTCATTGGACAAACTTACAAAATCAGTGAAGGGTCAAATAATTATTTCCGCCACTGTATATGCACTTAGCCTGATTGTTACAGTTGCTATAATCCAGCTCATGTTGACTATTATGTTATAGATAAAACCGCAGATGAAGGTCCTGCGCGACCGAAACGTCCGGTTTATGAAAATGTTCAAATTATGAAATAGATTGGGCAAATGGATGATATCACTATATGATACAAAGAAATAAATCGCCTGAAATTGCAAATACTGAAAATTGTGTGCCTCAATTTTACTTCCATGTATATTGGCTGCCTGCAGCCCTTGACCGGCACCAGAATATTAAATAGTAGAGTGCGGTTCTCAATCTTCTTCAAATACCATCATTTAGAATAACATAGCCAACAAACACATGTATGCAATAACCACTGGAGCGAACTTTATCCAGCCTTGCTCAGTGATCAATGCCAGATAAAGTTACTATGATCCTCATGCATGTTTATTTACAGCACAACGTCATTATCTCCAGCGGCTGATCAAGCGCACTACAGACAACAAACGCACGTTCCTTTCATATATTGTTCTCTTAACAAATGCATCCACGCCAGACCAATAAATCCGCGTCTTGCGTGGGGGCCCTAGCCGGCAACCATACATCAGCCAACAAAACACTGCTCTGCTGAACACATCAGTCTCCCCCGGCCCACAGCCAAACGTTTAGCACATGGACCATTCGCCGACGGAGACCTCTGCGCCCAGCAGCTGTGAAAGAACATACACGGGAAGATATCCACTCCAATGGTTTACCCTGACACTGAGAGACATGATGACAATACACAATATACACTGCTCAAAAAAATAAAGGGAACACAAAAATAACACATCCTAGATCTGAATTAATTAAATATTCTTCTGAAATACTTTGTTCTTTACATAGTTGAATGTGCTGACAACAAAATCACACAAAAATAAAAAAATGGAAATCAAATTTTTTAACCCATGGAGGTCTGGATTTGGAGTCATACTCAAAAGTAAAGTGGAAAAACACACTACAGGCTGATCCAACTTTGATGTAATGTCCTTAAAACAAGTCAAAATGAGGCTCAGTAGTGTGTGTGTGGCCTCCACGTGCCTGTATGACCTCCCTACAATGCCTGTGCAAGCTCCTGATGAGGTGGCGGACGGTCTCTTGAGGGATCTCCTCCCAGACCTGGACTAAAGCATCTGCCAACTCCTGGACAGTCTGTGGTGCAACGTGACGTTGGTGGATAGAGCGAGACATGATGTCCCAGATGTGCTCAATTGTATTCAGGTCTGTGAAACGGGCGGGCCAGTCCATAGCATCAATGCTTTCGTCTTGCAGGAACTGCTGACACACTCCAGCCACATGAGGTCTAGCATTGTCTTGCATTAGGAGGAGCCCATGGCCAACCGCACCAGCATATGGTCTCACAAGGGGTCTGAGGTTCTCATCTCGGTACCTAATGGCAGTCAGGCTACCTCTGGCGAGCACATGGAGGGCTGTGCGGCCCTCCAAAGAAATGCCACCCCACACCATTACTAACCCAATGCCAAACCGGTCATGCTGGAGGATGTTGCAGGCAGCAGAACGTTCTCCACGGCGTCTCAAGACTCTGTCACGTCTGTCACATGTGCTCAGTGTGAACCTGCTTTCATCTGTGAAGAGCACAGGGCGCCAGTGGCGAATTTGCCAATCTTGGTGTTCTCTGGCAAATGCCAAACGTCCTGCACGGTGTTGGGCTGTAAGCACAACCCCCACCTGTGGATGTCGGGCCCTCATATCACCTTCATAGTCTGTTTCTGACCGTTTGAGCAGACACATGCACATTTGTGGCCTGCTGGAGGTCATTTTGCAGGGCTCTGGCAGTGCTCCTCCTGTTCGTCCTTGCACAAAGGCGGAGGTAGCGGTCCTGCTGCTGGGTTGTTGCCCTCCTACGGCCTCCTCCACGTCTCCTGATGTACTGGCCTGTCTCCTGGTAGCGCCTCCATGCTCTGGACACTACGCTGACAGACACAGCAAACCTTCTTGCCACAGCTCGCATTGATGTGCCATCCTGGATAAGCTGCACTACCTGAGCCACTTGTGTGGGTTGTAGACTCCGTCTCATGCTACCACTAGAGTGAAAGCACCGCCAGCATTCAAAAGTGACCAAAACATCAGCCAGGAAGCATTGGAACTGAGAAGTGGTCTGTGGTCACCACCTGCAGAACCACTCCTTTATTGGGGGTGTCTTGCTAATTGCCTATAATTTCCACTTGTTGTCTATCACATTTGCACAACAGCATGTGAAATTGATTGTCACTCAGTGTTGCTTCCTAAGTGGACAGTTTGATTTCACAGAAGTGTGATTGACTTGGAGTTACATTGTGTTGTTTAAGTGTTCCCTTTATTTTTTTGAGCAGTGTATTAAATACACATCCTAATAAAATTTCCACAACACCGTCTAATATACCTCCAGCCACATATTCACTTAATCATTTATGTATGGTGAATTCATAATTTTTGGGGCCTGTAGTCTAACTGGCAAACAGTAAAATTGTTATACGGTAACCGCCGAATTTACCTCCAGCCACATAATCAATTGTGCTTTTCTGTACGGTGAATGAATAATTTTTGGAGCCTGTAGTCCACTGGCCTGCTGTAAAATTGATAACCATTGACCGTCTAATATGCCTCTGGCCACATAATCACTTGATCATTTATGTACGTTGAATGCATAATTTTTGGGGCCTGTAGTCTAACTGGCCAACAGTAAAATTGTTATACGGTGACTGCCTAATTTAACTCCAGCTACATTATCAATTGCGCTTTTCTGTATGGTGAAGGAATAATGTTTGGGGCCTGTACTACACTGGCCTGCAGTAAAATTGATATTGAATGACCTTCTAATATACCTCCAGCCACATACAATTAGGTCCATAAACATTGGGACATCAACAGAAGTCTTACATTTTTGGCACAATGGATTTGAAATAAAACAAACAAGACGTGCTTTAACTGCAGACTGTCAGCTTTAATTTGAGGGTATTTACATCCAAATCAGGTGAACGGTGTAGGAATTACAACAGTTTGCATATGTGCCTCCCACTTGTTAAGGGACCAAAAGAAATGGTACAATTTTCTTCTCAGCTGTTCCATGGCCAGGTGTGTGTTATTCCCTCATTATCCCAATTACAATGAGCAGATAAAAGGTACAGAGTTCATTTCAAGTGTGCTATTTGCATTTGGAATCTGTGGCTGTCAACTCTCAAGATGAGATCCAAAGAGCTGTCACTATCAGTGAAGCAAGCCATCATTAGGCTGAAAAAAAAAAAAAAAAAAAACATCAGAGAGATAGCAAAAACATTAGGCATGGCAAAAACATGGTGGTGGTAGTGTCATGGCGTGGGCATGTATGGCTGCCAATGGAACTGGTTCTCTTGTATTTATTGATGATGTGACTGCTGAGAAAAGCAGCAGGATGAATTCTTAAGTGTTTCGGGCAATATTATCTGCTCATATTGAGCCAAATGCTTCAGAACTCATTGGACAGCGCTTCACTGTGCAGATGGACAATGACCCAAAGCATACTGCAAAAGCAACCAAAGAGTTTTTTAAGGGAAAGAAGTGGAATGTTATGCAATAGCCAAGTCAATCACATAACCTGAATCCGATTGAGCATGCATTTCACTTGCTGAAGACAAAACTGAAAAATGCCCCAAGAACAAGCAGGAACTGAAGACAGTTGCAGTAGAGGCCTGGCAGAGCATCACCAGGGATGAAACCCAGCGTCTGGTGATGTCTATGCGTTCCAGACTTCAGGCTGTAATTTACTGCAAAGGATTTGCAACCAAGTATTAAAAAGTGAAAGTTTGATTCATGATTATTATTATGACTTATTACTTTGGGTCCCCTAACAAGTGGGAGGCACATATGCAAACTGTTGTAATTCCTACACCGTTCACCTGATTTGGATGTAAAAACCCTCAAATTAAAGCTGACAGTCTGCAGTTAAAGCACATCTTGTTCATTTCATTTTAAATCTTTTGTGGTGGTGTATAGAGCCAAAAATGTTAGAATTGAGTTGATGTCGCAATATTTATGGACCTGACTGTTGAAAGTATCCTTTCCTTCTCAATGCACCCTGATTCCTTCTCCGTCGACAGGCCTGGAGAACTATCAATGACACATACAGTATGATGTCAGAAACAGCTCTGTTTTAATCTTGACCATACGGGCCTTTTATAAATCCATCCATCCATACAAGAAACAGCTGCGGCTCACATTACAATAGTGCTGACTAGAAACAGGTCCTTAAATGTAAATATATTCACCCTCTAGTATGATGTCACCCAACCTCCTGTCCTTCATACAGATCATATAGCTTATTCTATTTAACCCTTCAATCCCCTCTTAAGTCATGCATATGACTTATCTTATTTCTCTCATAGAGAGGTAAGTAGCATATGATTGTCCAGGGTCTGTGGGTTTTGAACACATTACACAAAACATCTGTATGAGGGAAAGAATACATTGGATACAACAACATATGACAATCAAGGAAGCAATTATAATTACAATACTGATCAATAATGTTCTTAACCAACTCAAATCCGGCAGCCAGCTCAATAACCAGTCCCACCAAGAGGATGAATCAACATCTTTCCTGATATTATTAACAATTTCATGTAACGCTGGAATATAGGACTGGATTGATCTGGAATGGTCAGATAAATTAAAGCAACACATTCCTTTAAAATCTTGACATCCTATATTATGTTTAAGTAACAGATAATCCACAGCAAATCTGGTTTCTAGCACTGCTCCTCTTACACCTTGTATATCTAAAAGCATGTCTGATAAGGCGATAGAGGTATGATTCAGAGATTTAGCCAGGTCACATGCAATAGAATTTATAGTACGAGTATTATATATAGCCAGTCCAGGCACTCCTAATATACAGGTGCCCAAACTTGTATATTCTGTACGGCTGAGAAGGGGTAAAGTAGAGTCACAGTCTTCTGATAAAGTCTTGGCAACTGATCTGTAAGCTCTCCTGATAGGGGGTTGACTGGGAAGGGCCAAAGTCAGCCTGGATAACTCACAGGTAGAGATGTCCCGAATAGTTCGCCGGCGAATAGTTCCTGGCGAACATAGCTTGTTCGCGTTCGCCGCGGCGGGTGAACATATGCGATAGTCGGTCCGCCCCCTATACATCATCATTGAGTAAACTTTGACCCTGCACCTCACAGTCAGCAGACACATTGCAGCCAATCAGCAGCAGACCCTCCCTCCCAGACCCTCCCACCTCCTGGACAGCATCCATTTTAGATTCATTCGGAAGCTGCATTATTAGTGAGAGGAGGGACAGTGTAGCTGCTGCTGATTTAATAGGGAAATCGATAGCTTGGCTAGTGTATTCAGTGTCCACTACAGTCCTGAAGGACTCATCTGATCTCTGCTGTAAGGACAGCACCCCAAAAAGCCCTTTTTAGGGTTAGAACATCAGTCTGCTTTTTTTTTCCTGTGTAATCTAATTACAGTTGCCTGCCTGCCAGCATGTGTGTCAGGCTCACAGAGTATACTGTGCCCACTTGCCCAGTGCCACCACTCATATCTGGTGTCACAATAGCTTGCATTTAAAAAAATATAAATAAATTTTGACTGTAATATAATAGCAGTCATTTTCCTTCACACGTGTGCAGTTCAGGGCCTGCCAGGGCACAGTGTCACACCAGTGCAACTCATATCTGGTGTAACAGTAGTGCACATTTAAAAAAAATTTATACAATTTTGACTGTAATAGATTGAATAGCAGTTAGTTGTCTGCAAGCGTGTGTGTCAGATCTACAGCGTCTACTCTGCCAACTTCTGCCAGTTCACAGTGCCACTCATATCTGGTGTCAAAGTAGCTTGCACGCATAGTACAACTTAACTCATCTAAAAAAAAAATGACAGGCAGAGGCAGGCCACCCCGCAGGGGCCGTCGTGGTCGTGGTGCTGTGATTCCCTTTGGCCCTAGAATAATGGCCAGTGTTCAGAGGCCACGTACCCTGAACTCGAAAAGTTCTGAGGACATAGTTGACTGGCTAACACAGGACACCCAATCTTCTGCAGCTTCCGCTCGGAACCTTGACGCACCATTCTCCTCCAGCAACCTCTCAAGTTACCATTCGCCCGCCTGCCGCCACCACCAACACTAGCACCACAGCCGCTTCACTTGATCTGTCAGAGGAGTTATTTACACATCAGTTGGAAGAAATGAGTGATGCGCAACCATTATTGCCAGAGGATGTAGATAACAGGGATATGTCTCAGTCAGGCAGCATTACACACATGGACGTACGGTGTGATGATGATGATGTTGTACCCGCTGCTGCTTCCTTTGCTGAGTTGTCAGATACAAGTGAAGCGGTTGATGATGACGATGTGTCCGTGGGTGCCCGCTCGAAGAGAAGAAGAACAGGGGGAAAGTTCAGATGGGTAGACAGAGAGGAGGAGGAGACGAGTTGGAAGCAGGGGGAGATCAATGAGCTAGTGGCACAGTCAGACAGCATGCATCGGCACTCGGGGTCAGCCAGACAGCACGCCAATAAACACATGCTGTTGCCACTAACAGAATGCCGTCATTGCAGAGCTCAGCAGTGTGGCATTTTTTTGTGTGTGTCTGCCTGTGACAACAGCGATGCCATTTGCAAACTGTGCCAAAAGAAACTGAGTCGTGGGAAGTCCAACACCCACCTAGGTACAACTGCTTTGCAAAGGCACATGATCGCACATCACAAACGCCTATGGTATCAGCACATGAGTACAAGCAGCACACAAACTCAAAGCTGCCATCCTCCTCCTGGTCCAGCATCTTCAGCCACAACAACCACTGCTGTCCTCCTTGCCCCCTCTCAACCATCCACCACTCCGTCTCTAGCCTTGAGCAGTTCCTGCTCATCTGCCCATGTCACAAAGTCACCCCCTTGCCCGGCGTCTGACAGCTGGCTTGTCTGAACTCTTAGTCTGCCAGCTTTTACCATACAAGCTGGTGGAGTCTGAGGCGTTCCAAAAATTTATAGCTATTGGGACACCGCAGTGGAAGGTACCCGGACGAAATTTCTTTGCACAAAAGGCAATCCCCAACCTGTACTCGATTGTGCAAAAGGAAGTAATGGCATGTCTGGCACACAGTGTTGGGGCAAGGGTCCATCTGTCCACTGATACCTGGTCTGCAAAGCACGGTCAGGGTAGGTATATCACCTACACTGCGCATTGGGTAAACCTGCTGCCGGCTGCCAAGCATGCAATGCGTGGCTCTGCAGAGGAGTTGGTGACACTGCCACGACTTGCAGGCAGGCCTGCTGCCACCTCCTCTACTCCTCCTACTCCATCCTCTTCCATAACCTCCTCGGCTGAGTCCTCTTCTGCTGCTGCATCTTGCTCCACATCAACGGCACCCCCCCAGCTCCCCAGGGGCTATTCCACATCCCGGATACAGCAGTGTCACGCTGTCTTGGGGTTGACTTGCCTGAAAGCAGAGAGTCACACCGGACCAGCACTCCTGTCCGCCCTGAACGCACAGGTGGATCAGTGGCTGACTCCGCACCAACTGGAGATCGGCAAAGTGGTGTGTGACAATGGAAGCAATTTGTTGGCGGCATTGAATTTGAGTAAGTTGACACATGTGCCGTGCATGGCACATGTGTGTAATCTGATCGTACAACGCTTTGTGCATAAGTACCCAGGCTTACAGGACGTCCTGAAGCAGGCCAGGAAGGTGTGTGGCCATTTCAGGCGTTCCTACATGGCCATGGCACACTTTTCAGATATCCAGCGGCGAAACAACATGCCAATGAGGCGCTTGATTTGCGACAGCCCGACACGTTGGAATTCAACACTCCTAATGTTCGACCGCCTGCTCCAACAAGAAAAAGCCGTTAACGAGTATTTGTATGACCAGGGTGCTAGGACAGCCTCTGCGGAGCTGGGAATTTTTTTGCCACGTTACTGGACGCTCATGCGCAATGCCTGTAGGCTCATGCGTCCTTTTGAGGAGGTGACAAACCTAGTCAGTCGCACCGAAGGCACCATCAGCGACATCATCCCATTTGTTTTCTTCCTGGAGCGTGCCCTGCGAAGAGTGCTGGATCAGGCCGTAGAAGAGCGTGAAGAGGAAGAGTTGTGGTCACCATCACCACCAGAAACAGCCTTATCAGCATCGCTTGCTGGACCTGCGGCAACGCTGGAAGAGGGTTGTGAGGAAGAGGAGTCAGAGGAGGAATGTGGCTTTGAGGAGGAGGAGGAAGGCCAACCACAACATGCATCCCAGGGAGCTGTTTGTCACCTATCTGGTACCCGTGGTGTTGTCCGTGGCTGGGGGGAAGAACATACCTTAAGTGAGATCACTGAGGACGAGGAACGGGACATGAGTAGCTCGGCATCCAACCTGGTGCAAATGGGCTCTTTCATGCTGTCGTGCCTGTTAAGGGACCCTCGTATAAAAAGGCTGAAGGAGAACGACCTGTACTAGGTGTCCACTCTACTAGACCCCCGGTATAAGCAGAAAGTGCCTGAAATTTTACCAAATAAACGCAAGTCGGAAAGGATGCCACAGTTCCAAAATATATTAAAAAGTATGCTTTACACAGCGTATAAGGGTGATGTTACAGCACAACGGGAATCTAACAGGGGAAGAGGTAAAAATAATCCTCCTCCTCCCACGACCACACCGGCAAGGACAGGACGCTTTACAGACGTGTATTTTATCTCTGAATGCCGGATGACTTGCGTGACTTATCTGCCACCAACTTTAGGGCACTTTCTGCCTGGGAAACAAACATCAATCTTTCTGGCCGCTGCTACAGCAGCAGCTGCAACAATACCAAATTTTTCAGGCATGTGTACATGCCTAATTTTTCTGGCCTCTGGTGCTGCACTGTGGCTTCAAAAACCAAACAAAAAAACAAAAAAAAAGGCACATTCATGTATCAATTCCCCTTCGTGATCGTTACCTTGTCGTGGTGAAGGGGCTTGCGTATCACAATGAAGCGACCACCTCTATGAGTGTGTTGGCAATGGCAATGTTGGCACACCCCAGATGATAAAGTCGTTGCTTCATTGTGAACAGACCAAAAGCGATCGGCTGGTTAATTTTGCATAGAAAAAACATTAATTTTCTTTGTGATCATCTAAGGTGATCATTAAAGCCTACTAGGCCAACAATGGGCCCACACTGCAGAATCATTGTTTTCTGGGTCACTTAACTGTCACTGGACTACCTCAGCACGACCATAGGCTTTGTAAAACCCCCATCGCCTGCAATCTCCCAAACGTGCGCACGAGCACAGTCATAACTACACTAAGATACTAAGATTGACGCATAGAGGTATAAAATTTATGTCATGAGTGTGTCAACTATTGACAACTCTTTGCGGTTGTCTAAAATCTATTCCATACATGTCCCCTGATAGGGGACGTAACAGGGATTAAACTGATAAGAATAGAACAACATAACACACCACAACTATGTGGCGGCATATTAGATTGCACGCGCAGTGCCCCAAATTTGAAGTAGGAGGACCGACCAAGCATCTTTCTGTCACGACCATGGTTATGGTCATGACTCCTGTATCTGCATGCTGTTGCCTGCAGTCTGATTTGGTTGTTAAACCACAGGTGAGGGCCGCTAGTATGTTGCCTCACTTGTGGTTGCCGCTGGCAACATGTAGTTATTTCGCAGTTTAGCAGCCTGAGTGTAACGGGGTTCCGAAGGTACACTGGGTCCCCCATTAGCCGCAGACCTGCTGCTTAGCTTCGGGAACGAGGATCTGTGTTTTACCTCATTCCCAGGGCGGCTTTACTAGCTGGGAGGCTCCCTGCTCCTAAGTCTGCCTTGAGCGCTGAGCTGATCACTCGGTGCTCGACTGGTTGGTCTGTCGGTCATGTGACGCTGGCCACGTCACATGACCCTCACTCCCCACTATAAATACAGGCAGCCTGCTGGCCACAGGTTGCCTGTTAATTTAGGTTTCACCTGTGATTTGGTCTTTCAAGGCGTACTTACCTCCTGCTGAATTCCTGACGATCCTCTGCCTGCTCCTTGTGTACTTTGCTGCTCTCCTGGTATTCTGACCCCGGCCTCGTCCTGACGATCCACTGCTGACTCCTTTGGTACTTCATGTCTCTCCTGGTATTTATGACCCTGGCTTCTCCTGACAATTCTCTGCTTGCTCCATTTGTACTTTGTAGCTTTCCTGGTATTGACTCAGTCCGTTCACGTCCTGTTGTTTGTCTGTCTGTCATCCCTGCACTTATTCCAAGTTAGGGATTGCCGTCCAGTTGTCCCCTGTCATTAGGACTCGCGAGGCAAGTAGGCAGGGCCAGGGGTAAGGGTGGAGCGCAGTGGTCACTTCCCTCCCCCCTGTGTGTGTGTGTACACGACCGTTACACTGAGCTGGTGCTGGGCAGCTTGCTGCAATGTGCATGCGGTTGCACCTGGCAACCTATCTTTGTTAGGTGTGTCTTTTGTATGTCTGGTGTGCACAGGGTTTTAGTTATGTGTGCACTTTTTCCTTTAAGTGGCTGTCTTCCCTTCCCTGGTGTGAGAAGGGTTAATTCCCTTCTGTGTGTGTGAACACCGGGTGTGTCTGTGTGGGTGTGGCTACTTGGGCCTATATAGCCTCTGCTGAGAGCAATAGTCAGGGGGGTACTTCAGCCATGGTCTGCTGGAGTCGTCCTCCTACTTTATACCATCTGCCAGTGAGGGCCACCCTTGTGGTCATAGATGTTTATACGTTTAGTTGATGTTGTATTCTTTTTGTTATTTAATGCAGCTATGGATCTGGGTTCCTGTGTGTGTGTGTGTGTGTGTGTATGTGTGTTGGCTGTGTCCATTTAAGTATGGTCTGGACATCAGCTTGTGAGCACAGGATCCAGTCAGCAAGGCTGTGGCAGGTAGGTGTGAACAAGAGTAGTTCTCCTGCCATAGCCATACGTCTGTTTATGTACCCCATCTCCTTGCAGCTTGGCCAGTGAGACTCCTGTTCCTCCATATCCAGAAGGAACAGGTCATCTTACCCTGCTCCTTGTTCCAGGGCAATCCTGAGGGCGAGTAGGAATATTAGGTTTCGGTGTATGATCCCTCCCACCATCAGGGTTGGTTCATATGGTTAGGAGTCAGGGTCAGATTAGGGACGCGATAGGAGGTGACCTGCTCCCTAATTCTGTCGTCCTGGCCGAGCAGCCACTAACTCTTCTGACATCGCACGGCTGAGGGTTTCCCCCATCCTCAGCCGTGACACTTTTTCCATCTCCCCGTTCCTAAAATTGATGCCATATACACGTCCCCTGATAGGGGACGTAACAGGGATTAAACTGAAAAGAATAGAACAACATAACACACCACAACTATCTGGCGGCACATTAGATTGCACGCGCAGTGCCCCAAATTTGAAGTAGGAGGACCGACCAAGCATCTTTTTCCATCTCCCCGTTCCTAAAATCAATGCCATATACACGTCCCCTGATAGGGGATGTAACAGGGATTAAACTGATATCAATAGTACTACTTAACACACCTTATAATAACGCAGAGAGAGGCAACGCAGAGAGGAGTCTGAGGAAGAGGAATCAGAGGAGGAAGGTGGCTTTGAGGAGGTGGAAGACCAACCACAGCAGGCGTCCCAGGGGGCTTGTTGTCACCTTTCGGGGACCCTTGGTGTTGTACGTGGCTGGGTGGAGGAAGAGACCTTCAATGACATCAGTGAGGACAAGGAACGGGACATGGCTAGCTTGGTATCCAACCTTGTGCAAATGGGGAGTTTGCGGTTGTGCAAATGGACTGTTTGCGGTTGTTTGCGGTGCATTAAACGGGGAGTTTGGTCTGTCACTGTGAAGCGGGCGTAACCCTTACACTACCTGATTGATACAACATCATACCTGATGTTTTAAAGCACGTTATTCCAAACAATTTAGGAATGTTAGGTGATTTATGCCCTTTATGGATTAAAACGCGACTCTGCGTCAACTACGTAATTTTCCATGGGAGTTTTGCCATGGATCCCCCTCCGGCATGCCACAGTCCAGGTGTTAGTCCCCTTGAAACAACTTTTCCATCACTATTGTGGCCAGAAAGAGTCCCTGTGGGTTTTAAAATTCGCCTGCCTATTGAAGTCTATGGCGGTTCGCCCGGTTCGCCCGTTCGTGAACATTTGCGGAAATTCACGTTCGTCGTTCGCAAACGGAAAATTTTATGTTTGCGACATCTCTACCTGTGACGACCACGTGTTAGCGAATTTCAACTATTATCATTTGGGGTTTTTCAAGAGGGGGGATTTTGTTAGGCATGTTTTTAATCCAATTTTATATTTTTTGTTCTTTTAAACATATGTATTTGACATCTATTTGTACTGGCCTGCAGTAAAATTGATATCCAATGACCATCTAATATACCTCCACATAATCACTTTTCTGTCAGGTGAATGCCTAATTTTTGGGGCCTGTGCTCCAGTGGCCTAAAATAAAAATCTTCAGCAGGCCACATTTTTGACAGTTTCCCTTTTAAAACACATAAAAATGGCCCCCTATTAAAATACATATTTTTAGTGGGAATTTCTTGCCATTGATCCCGCTCTGGTATGTCACTGTCCATGTTGTGAGACAATTTGTGCACTTCTTGTAAGTATTTGGTGGCAGAGCCATTAAGTGAATGGGGTCCACATTTTATCGCGTTCACGCGATCGCGTTCGCAAATCGTCCTGGCCGATGTTCGTCCATCACTACTCCCTTGTAGTTCTGGTCTATTTCCTCACCTTTCTTATCATCAGTGATACCCCACGAGGTGAGATCTTGCATGGAGCCCCAGTCCGAGGGAGATTGACAGTTGTCTTTAGCGTCTTCCATTTTGTAACAATTGCTCCAGCAGTTGATCTGTATTCACCAAGCTGCTTGGCAATTGCCCCTTATCCCTTTTCTAGCCTTGTGGAGGTCCACAATTTTATCTCTGGTGTTTTTGACAGCTCTTTGGTCCTGCACATGGTAGTAGTTGGTGTCTGACTGACTGTGGGGTGGACAGGGGTCTTTAAATAGCTCAGACAGGTGCTACTAAGGCTACTTTCACACCTGCGTTTAGGTCGGATCCGTCTGGTATCTGCCCAGACGGATCCGCACCTATAATGCAAACGTTTAGATCCGTTCAGAACGGATCCGTTTGCATTACCATCATGATAATGCAAACGGATCCGTTTTGACTTTACATTGAAAGTCAATGGGAGACGGATCCGTTTGAAAATTGTTCATGATAATGCAAACGGATCCGTTTTGACTTTACATTGAAAGTCAATGGGAGACGGATCCGTTTGAAAATTGAGCCATACTGTGTCAACTTCAAACGGATCCGTCCCCATTGACTTACATTGTAAGTCTGGACGGATCCGTTTGCCTCCGCACGGCCAGGCGGACACCTGAACGCTGCAAGCTGCGTTCAGGTGTCCGCCTGCTGAGCGGAGCGGAGGACAAACGGAGCCAGACTGATGCATTCTGAGCGGATCCGCATCCATTCAGAATGCATTAGGGCTGGACGGATCCGTTCGGGGCCGCTTGTGAGCCCCTTCAAACGGAACTCACAAGCGGAGCCCCGAACGCTAGTGTGAAAGTAGCCTTAGTTAGATTAATGAGTGGAATAGAGGTGGACTTTTTAAAGGCACAGTAACAAGTCTTTGAGAGCCAGAATTCTTGCTGTTTCTCAGGTGTTCAAATATTTATGTTCAGCAGTGCAAGACAAAGAAATTCTTTAAAAATCATACAATGTGATTTCCTGTTTTTTTTATTATTTTTATTCTGTCTCTCAGAGTGGGAATGCACCTACAATGTGAATTTCAGACCCCTCCATGATTTCTAAGTGGGAGAACTTGCAAAATCGTACGTGTGTAATCGAAACCACTGCTTGCAGAAAACTTTCTCTCAAGTAGACTCCATCTTGGAATTAATGGATTCCTCTATATAAACTTTTATTGCTGCCATTACTGCCTACCACTGAAGAAGGAGAAAGCTATCTCCGAAATGCATCTGGTGTTTCTGTGCAATATTTGACAAGCAACATCAACTTTCAAAAAGTCCATGGCCATGGCTATTGTACATATATAATGTACATTTATTATTAAGGAATACCTGCCCATTAAAGATGCTATCTAAATTGTTTTAGGACTTGGCGCTGAAACACATTCCTCGATCACGTGAGACACAGAGCCAGCCTCCCCGATCACATGGGACGCCACGTGGGACGCCAGTGAGACATGCATAGTCTACGGAGAACTTCATCCCCTACAGCGCGAACACTACAAGCGGTAAAGTAACCATCATAATTATTCATATACGCAGGTATTGTACTGCAAAACAGACAATGATACCAACGTATAAATAGGTGGTACAGTGGTGATTAGGACATTTGATATTTAAGTACAGGTGACAAGAGAGACTTACCTATTTTATACTAGATACAGCAACCTGTGGTAACTATAAGGCCTCTTTCAGACGGGCGAGATTTCCACGCGGGTGAATCCACATCACTTATGCGTTCTGTGAAAATCACAGCATGCTCTACTTTGTGTGTTTTTCAGGCAACGCAGGCCCCATAGAAATGACTAGGGGTGCTTGAAAATCGCAAGCATCCGCAAGCAAGTGTGGATGCGGTGGGATTTTCACGCATGGTTGCTAGGAGATGATCGGGATGGGGACCCGATCATTATATTATTTTCCCTTATAACATGGTTATAAGGGAAAATAATAGCATTCTTAATACAGAATGCTTACTAAAATAGGGCTGGAGGGGTTAAAAAAACCATAAACTATTGAACTCACCTTAATCCACTTGTTTGCGCAGCCCAGCTTCTCTTCTTTCTTCTTCTTTGCTGTGTAACTTAGGCCCAATTACTATCTGCCCACCCTCTGGCAAGCATCGTACAATGGAATAGCAACTTGACCTTAGGTTTTGTTTTTCTTTTCTTTTTATTATTATTTATTCATGATTATAAGGGTGTATTGACTTTTAACATTTAAGTATTAAAGGTTATGTTTTAGAATAGTGGTGCTTTTGTGAATCCTGCCTTATTTATAGGGCTGTGACATCACAGGGCTGGCTGGCTGATGATTGGCTGCATGCAGGCATGTCAATCTGGGTGATCCCGCCTCCCCAGAGTTCATTGCCCCATGTCCTCAGTCCTCACACGTGTATCCACCATTTTAGGAAAAATGTGATTCGTTACCACGAAGCGCGAGGAAATTCGCATTCGTTGCGAATCAAATTTATCCTGAAATTCGGATCGAATTCAACTTTGTCAGCTTCGATTTGCTCATCTCTAATCACTACTGATTGGCTGATATAGGCTATCTGGCACCCTGTGAGCCAATCAGGGCAAGCCCCCCCCTCCACTTCCTCCCACTGTCATGTGAGCATCCCTCTTCTTCCTCCTTCTTAGTTTTGCTTGTAAATTCTCAGAGTAAAATGGCATTTGCAAAAGCTTTGGATTCATTTGGGGGACATTCATTACAAACTGATTCTCTCATCCTTAAAGGGGTTGTCTTTAAAATCTAATAAATAAAGAAATTCAATGTATACATGACCTACTGAAACTGTTAAGGCTAATTATATTTATTTATTTATTTTTTGGTATTGTATTAATCCTACAGACCCAGAGAATGAAGGGCACAGGTCAGTTTTGCAACAAAGGGAATGCCATAGGAACATAACCCATAAAACATTTATTTTTTCCAATTCCACCGCATTTGGAATTTTTTACCAGCTTCCTACTACATTGTATGCCATTTATAATAAAAAATAACTCGTCCAGCAAAAAATAAGCCCTCATATGGATATGTGAATAGAAAAATATAAAAGTTATGGCTCAAGGAAGATAGGAAAGAAAAATGAAAACACAAAAATGAAATACCCTCTGGTACCCTAAGGGCTAACCCCTATTATGCTCCCCAAAATGCCTGGGCACCGCATACAGATAATACTTACTGTATGCCCATGGGGGGAAGGAGGGGTGCAGCCAATAGCAGGCCGCAACGAAAATGAGCCTCCCTAGCTTCACACGTGATGCTAGGGAGGCTCGTTCCCATCGTGATCTGCTATTGACTGCCCCCCATGTCACTAAATGTTTTTATCCGAGCAACAGGGGGATGCAGTGGCGGACGTGTGGGCATCAGGAGTGATGCGGGTGCTGGGGAGTGAGTTTAGTACGGTACCCGGGCATTTTGGGGGGCATTATAGGGGTCCTCTATGAGCCTACAGTGTCCCCCCAACCCCTAGTGTCAACCCCACAGGAGCTTGCTGTTGCCCTACCCCCTCATCAAGAATACTTTGTTAAGACTGCTGTACTCTTACTGTTGGCGGCCGACTCGGCTGTGGCACACTACAGGGCTCAAGTAGACTTTATTCTGGGCTGGCGTGTGGCAGCGGTGATGCTGTAGGGGGGTGGCCTTTCTGTGTTCAGTGAACAAGTGGTTCTTCAGTCTGGGGGGTGGCCAATCTCTGATTAGGCAGGCAGCGGGCAGCCTGTGAGCGCGGTATACAACTGACGGCACGCCTTCCAAGTTCTGTCTGCTCGGATGCCCCTGCTGCAGATGATACACTGGCCAATCAGCAGCAGGAGCTTTGCACTGCTAAATGATGATTGGCCAGTGTGCAGTGCAGAAATGCCTGGAACTATGGGCAGCCTGGATCATGGACAGTCTAGACATCTGCGGTGCGTGCTGCCTGAGTGCATACCTCCCAACTTTCCAAAAAGGGAAAGAGGAACAAAAGTAGCAGTGCGAGAAGTGCGTGGCAATTTTTTTTTTATTAAGTTAAGCCACGCCCCTTGCACACACCCTGCCCACTGGCACCAATTCACACCCTTCCATGGGTTTCTGTCCCCTGCCTTCACATCGTACCTTCCAGACTGCGGACCCATTCAAGTGATATGGTGCACACATGGCAGGTGCCTGTATATTGCAGAACTGCAATTTCTGGTCCGCAATACGGGCATAGACAAATTACAATCATGTGAATGGGGCCTTAATGAAGGGGTTTGGTGTCATCACCGTTCCCGGTCATTGCAGTCGGGTGTCTGCTGTTTGATGCAGCCAGCACCTGCTGTGCATGGGGCAGGCTCACCACCGCAGTCCTCTCCATCCATTGTCTCAACACCGCATAGCGAGTTGGGCACAACACTGCCTGCATGGCCCGGCTTATCATAAGCTGGGACAGTGGTGAAAACCCAGTGACAGCTCATATTGATCCTTTCTATAGGGGCTCCGAATAATAGGTCATATCTGTATTTTTTTGACACTATATTAAATCCCCTTTCTAACATCCACCTCGGATAACCTCTGATTTTTTATCTCGTCATAATATTTTCACATTCTTTTTGGAATGCCACCTCTGTGTTACAATTTCTGTGGGCGTTCCACACAGAGGTGGCGTTCCAAAAAGAATGTGAAAATATTATGACGAGATTAAAAATCAGAGGTTATCCGAGGTGGATGTTAGAAAGGGGATTTAATATAGTGTCAAAAAAATCCAGATATGACCTATTATTCGGAACCAAAAATATTCGCAAAATAACTGCAGATCAAAGGTTCGGTGAAATAAATGTAAGTAATAAGGAAACCAGGAATAATGATCACACAGAAACCAAAGAACTAAAAAAAGGGATATAGTAGAAAAAGACCCATCTGCCCTAGTTTTGACATACAGCCGGCAATTTAATGAAATACGAAGCATTGTGCAGAGGTGTCTACCTATTTTATTTGGTGATAACATTCTGTACAATGCTTTGAAAAATGGCTGTAAAATAGTATCTAGAAAAGCATTAACCATGGCGAACAAAAATAAAAAATTGCAGAGTGCGTGGATTAATTATAAAGGCTTCACTAAGTGTGGCAGCCACCCTTGTAAAATATGTATCAGTCCAAAAAAGCTTCCAGAATGCGGATCACTCAACCACCTTCCCCATAAAAACATACATCAATTGTAATAGCACGGGGGTGATCAATGTTATACAATGCGTGGAGTGTGATTTGATGTATATTGGCAGCACCGTACGTAAATTCAAAACTAGAACTCGAACATTTGAACTATATCACAAATCCATCTATTCTCAATATTTCAGGTGCTGCCAAACACTTCATTCACACACATGGCCGTAGCATGGGATCCCTCCTTGCGTTTGCAATTGAGAAAGTGATGGCACCAATTAGGGGAGGAGATCACCAAAAGAAAATACTCCTGAGAGAGGCTTTTTGGATCTTTCTGTTAAATACAAGGGTGCCAACAGGCCTCAACCAAAAGAAAGAACTGATGTATATTTATCAATAAGGTTTTTAGTTTTTTTTTTACATTGGCAACCATGATCCAATTTCGCAGTTGCCTTGGGATGTCACCTGCCATGTGCTATTTAACTTATTTTATTTCATTTATTTATTCTTTTTTCACCGTGGTTAATTTCAACACGTTTAGGCTACTTTCACACTAGCGTTCGGAGCGGATCCGTCTGATGTTTCATCAGACGGATCCGCTCCGATAATGCAGACGTTCGCATCCGTTCAGAACGGATCCGTCTGCATTAAAACTTAGAAAATTTTCTAAGTGTGAAAGTAGCCTGAGCGGATCCGTTCAGACTTTACATTGAAAGTCAATTGGGAACGGATCCGCTTGAAGATTGAGCCATATGGTGTCATCTTCAAGCGGATCCGTCCCCATTGACTTCCATTGTAAGTGTGGACGGATCCGCTCGCCTCCGCACGGCCAGGCGGACACCCGAACGCTGCAAGCAGCGTTCAGTTGTCCGCTCACTGAGCGGAGCGGAGGCTGAACGCTGGCAGGCGGATGCATTCTCAGTGGATCCGCATCCATTGAGAATGCATTGGGGCCAGACGGATGCGTTCGGGGCCGCTCGTGAGCCCCTTCAAACGGTGCGCACGAGCGGACACCCGAACGCTAGTGTGAAAGTAGCCTTATTTATATATTATACCTTATTACAATAATGTGAAGATTGCGGCCTTTGTTATCCACCTTTATCCAGTTTTCGCATGTAGAGTTTTCTACAGGTTTACATTTTATTTGAACTCTTGATATTTTGTATAGCCTTGATCACATGATGCGGTTTCCCACACCCTGCGCTTGTGCTTTGTAGGCAGAGGCCTCCAGCTGACATGCTCCTAGCCCAAGCGCAGGGATGTGGGAGGAGGATCATGTGGGGCGATTTTAACCAATGTTTATTGAGAATGATGCTTCAGGTGTGAGTCTGCGAGTTGATTGATTTATGACATCATGTTACCACCACCCACTAGATGGGGGAGGGTACATGGGTCTTTAAATTTCTCCAAACTCCCAGACCATATTGTTACGACTAAGGAGAAGGTCTCCAAAACGCGTAAAAACAGCTTGTTTGTGATTGTGATTCAATAAAGAGGAAGATTTTATGGGAAGAAAAATAAGTGCCAGAATCGTCCTGTTTCATTTCACTTTGTCTACGCCCAGGAACTTGCTATCTTGACTCCGTGCCCACGGGATACAACATACCGACTAGGTGAGCTGGATAAACCTTATTTATATACCTCCTTTCTGGCTTGATTCATTTTTCATCACATTATACACTGCTCGTTTCCATGGTTACGACCACCCTGCAATCCAGCAGTGGTGGCCATGCTTGCATACTATAGAAAAAAGCGTATAAGAGTACACATAGGCCAGCGCTTTTTTCAATAGTGTGCAAACATGGCCACAGATGCTGGGTCGCTGGGTGTTCATAACCATGGAAACGATCAGTGTATAATGTGTGCAAAAATGAATCAAGCCAGCAAAGAAGGCAATATGGACAATCGCAATACATTAATAAGTGCCTTGTATTACCGTAACTTTCTCTACATGATAAATGCCGTTTGGTGAAGTGAGACAACCCCTTTAACCCCTTCCTGGCATGTGACGTAGTATTACGTCATGGAAGTCAGTGAGTTCCCACATTTTGACGTAATAGAACGTCATGGTGATCGGGTGGACACCTAAGCGGTGAGCACCCGATCACTGCAGGAGTCTGTCAGTCCCTGGTAGCCGGGCCCCTTCTGTATCTGTCAGCATCGCTGTTTACAGAAAAGCCGGCGGATTAACCCCTTCTATGCCGCGGTCATCGACAAAGAATTGGTTTGCGGCGAGTGAAGGAGTGCATCGAGTCCCCGCGCTGCTGTGGCGGGGACCCGATGCATGACAAGGCAGCCTGGTGCCGTGCAAAGACTGCCCAATGCCTTGCATGGCGTTGGGACATGCCTTCTACGAGTGCCCAGGAGATCCATCCTCAGGCTGGGTCTCCTAGGCAACCTGTTAGTGTATGACTCAGTGTCATATACTAACAGGCAATGCATTACAATACAGATGTATTGTAAATCATTGCAGAGGGGATCAGACCCCAAAAGTTGAAGTCCCAGAGTGGGACAGAAATAAAGTTTAAAAAAAAAAAGTAAACAAATTTGTTTTTAATTTAAAAAAAATTCAAGTAAAAAAATAAAAAAATGCTCCTTTCCCCAGATTTCATAATAAAAAAAAGAAAAAGAAAAACGCACATATTGGGTATCGCTGCGTCCGAAACGACCGGCTATATAAACATATCACAGGATCCACCCCATCCGATAAACACCATGAAAAAATAACAATAATAACAGCGTCAAAAAAGCCATTTTTGTCACCTTACATCACAAAAAGTGCAACACCAAGCAATCAAAAAGGCGTCAAATAAAATGGTACCAATAAAACCGTCATCTCATCCCGCAAAAAATGAGACCCTACATAAGAAAATCGCTCAAAAAATAAAGAAAAACTATAGCTCTCAGAACATGGAGACACTGAAACATCATTATTTTCTTTCAAATATGCTATTATTGTGTTAAAGGGAAATAAATAAATAAAAAGTATACATATTGGGTATCGCCACATCCATAACAACTAGCTCTATAAAAATATCACATGACCTAACCCCTCCGGTGAACACCGTAAAAAATAAAAAACTGTGTCTAAAAAGCCATTTTTGTCACACTACATCACAAAAAGTGCAACACCAAACAATCAAAAAGGAGTATGTAGAACAAAATGGTACCAATAATACCGTCACCTCATCCCGCAAAAAAATGAGACCCTACCTGAGACAATTAGTAAAAAAAAAAAAAAAAAAAAATAGGACTCTCAGACAATGGAGATACTAAAATATGATTTTTTTTGCTTAAAAACTACTATTATTGTGCTAAAGTGAAAAAAAATAAAAAGTAGACATTAATTATTACCGCGTCCGTAACAACCTGCTCTATAAAAATATCACATGACCTAACCCCCTTGAAAAAATAAAAATAAACAGTGCCAAAAAAGCCATTTTTTGTCACCTTACATCACAAAAATTGCAACACCAAGCAATTAAAAAGGCATATGCTCCCCAAAATAGTACCAATCAAACCGTCCCGTCATTCCAGAAAAAAATGAGAACCTACCTAAGACAATCGGTCAAAAAATAAAAAAGCTATGGCTCTCAGACTATGGAGACACTAAAACATAATTTTTGGGTTTCAAAAATGCTATTATTGTGTAAAACTTAAATAATTAAGAAAAAGTATACATATTAGGTATTGCCATGTCCGTAACGATCTGCTCTATAAAAGTCACATGACCTAACCCCTCAGATGAACGCTGTAAAAATAAATAAATAAATAAATACTGTGAATTTTTTGGTCACCTTGCCCCATAAAGTGTAGTAATGAATGATCAAAAAAATCATATGTACCCAAAAATGGTACCAATAAAACTGGTAGCTTGCCCTCTAGTTTCCAAAATGGGGTCACTTTTTGGGAATTTCTACTGTAAGGATGCATCAGGGCAGCTTCAAATGGGACATAGCATCTAACTACCATATGGCTTTTCTTTTCTGCTGCATCCTGCCTTGTGCCCTTACATCAGTTTACGACCACATGTGGGGTGTTTCTGTAAACCGCAGAATCAGTGTAATAAATATTAAGTTTTGTTTGGCTGTTAACCATTGATGTGTTAAAGAAAAAAATGGATTAAAATGGAAAATCTGCTAAAAAGTGAAATTTTGAAATTTCATCTCTATTTTCCTTTAATTCTTGTGGAACACCTAAAGGGTTAACAAAGTTTGTAAAATCAGTTTTGAGTAACTTGAGGGGTGTAGTTTCTACAATGTGGTCATTTATGGGGATTTCTACTATGTAAGCCCCACAAAGTGACTTCAGACCTGAAATGCTCCTTAAAAAGTGGCTTTTGGAAATTTTCTTAAGAATTTAAAGATTTGCTTCTAAACTTCTAAGCCTTCTAACGTCCGAAAAAAAAAAAAATTACAATTTCCAAAATGATACCAACATAAAGTAGACATATGGGAAATGTTAAGTAATAAATATTTTGAAGTATCATTTTCTGTTTTAAAAGCAGAGAAATAGAAATTTTGAAAATTGCTAATTTTTCTAAATTTTTGGTAAATTTAGGATTTTTAATAAATAAAGGTGAAATATATTGACTCGAATTTATGACTATCATGAATACAATGTGTCATGAGAAAACATTCTCAGAATGGCTTGAATAAGTAAAAGTGTTTCAAAGTTATTAGCACATAAAGTGACACATGTCAAATTTGCAAAAAATGACCTGGGCAGAAGGGCGAAAACTGGCCCGGGGTAGAAGGGTTAATTTAAAGAAATAAATCACATTATTTACTTCACTTCTTACTAACATTTCAAATAAAAGTGAATTAAACTGAAATGAATTATGATACATGATCTTTTTAATGTTGACATCTATGGATCATATACATTTTTATCAGTTAAAATATTAATAAAATTAGCAAAATGCAATACTAATAATATCTACTGTCTGACTTTACACCACTGCATTTTCTATTACAATTACCAGAATGAAACATACCATTCTCATTTGTCAATTATCAGACACAGAAAAAACAAATAGTAATTTTAGTAACGTACTCTGAAATAATCCATAATTTCACTGAATTTCATGAGGTATCTCATTTGCCAAGAAATTCTGTTTCACCTTAACAGACCATTTTGATAAGCTAAAATCTGCCTTTAAAGCTTTACTTTTATATAATTGGTTATTTTAATCTATAATAGAACATGGGCTTATGAACAGCCGCAATTAAACCTTATTTGTCTTTTAATATGGCGCTATGTTTTTTTATAATTAAGTGTGGATCAATGCCAGCTTAGTGATAGACAGTAAGCTTATCCAACATGACGGATATAGATTTCTGGGAAAACAGGATTACTATTACAGTGTAAGACTAGGCCATATCAGTAACATTTAATTATTTTGCAGGTAATTATTCATTTCAGACGCATGTTCCAGAGCAATATCAGAACAGAAAAAGACAAATATAATTACTGTTTGTTTCTCTCAACATTTTGTTTGCACTTTTGGATAGAAATTCATAATGAGCTTCTCAAATACTATACAAGAACAGAATTATCTGCTAGTGGTGACACTTTAAATTGTACTAGTACAATATAAAGTTGAGGTTTAAAATGAAGGGTATTATTTTAGCAATCTTACTAGAATCTGAATGTAAATGACACTCTATGCTTTCCTTTATTTTTATTACAATAGTGGAACACAGAGGAGCTGTCTGTCCTCCTGATTTGACTGTTTTAGTAAATATTAGTGTTCCTGCCCAAAAAAAAAAAAAATGAATAAACTATTCTGGGTCATATTCTCTAGAAATTTTCTACTGTGTGCATAACAGAGGAAGATCACAATGCAGAATCCTAAGAAAATATGCTCAAGAATTGTTGTTTTATGTGCAATGTTAGTATTTACTAAAGCAAATATGTCTGGGTAGCTGAATGGCTGCTCGCATTTACAGCAGCAAACATTTGTAATGCACTTTTCTCACAAGGGACTTACAGTGCAGTCCAGGAGCAAACAGTTTCTGATAATGCTATGTGAAGTTCTTGAAGCAAATTAGTTACTTGCCCTCACATGCCAAACTGAATAGATGTGTTTTGAGTCTTGTTTTAAGAGTTCAGCTTTAATATGTCTTATTGATCTGGGTAGTACGTTCCAGAGAGTGGGGCTGCTTGACAAAAGGCTCTGGCTCCAAAAGATGTAGTAGATGTAGTAGATCCTGGGTATGATCCTGGGTAGATCCTGGGTAGATCCTGATCTGAGGATACAGCAAGGAGTGTATAGAGCTGCAGAAGTTCTTTTAGGTAGCAAGGGCCAAAGTTGTTTATGACTGACGGTCTGCAAGCAGACTTTAAAAGTTACTCTCCGTTATATGGGGAGCATGACAAGCCTGATTGATTATTAATCTAGCTACAGCAATTTTAACAAGCTGAAGGCAGTGTATTACTAGCGTGTACCAGTGTAGATACATTTTCTACTGGAATGAGGTGTTTAATTCTTGCAATGTTTCTCAGGTGGAAGTATGAAGATTTAATACTGGCTGAAATCTGTTTCCTTAGAGACAGTTCATCAGCAAGAAGTACACTCAAATTGTATACATGATCTGAGATTTTAAGGGTTGTTTTTTCCAGGGATAGAGGTGTTGAATGTGCAAATTACTAGTTTCCTGTCAGGTGTTGCCCCTCAACCTGCAAAACTTCTATGTTGTCCAAGTTAAGTTTTAGCCAACAATTCATCCATTCTTGTAGTTCAGTTAGGCAAAAATTTATGGCTGGGGATGGATCATTGACTTAAATGACAGGTAGAGTTGGGTATCATCTGCATAGCAGTAGTATTCCTGACCATGTTTCTGGATTATTTTGGCTAATGGTAGTATATAAACTACAAACAGCATGGGGGATAGAACCAAGCCCTGCGGTACCCCATCTTTGTGGTTTGTCAGTTGGAAAAGAAATGAACTAGTGACAAACTGTACCAGCAATTTCACAAAAAGTCAAATTTTGTAAATCTGACGTGTCACTTTTTATGGTAATAACTTTGGAATGCTTTTATATATCCAAGCGATTCTGTGATTGTTTTCTTGTGACACATAGTACTTCATGTTAGTGGTAAATTTGAGTCAATATCTTTCACCTTTATTTATTTTAAAAAATTGAACATTTTGAAAAATTCCCTATTTTCTAAATACATATTTTTCTGCTTTTAAGAAAGATAGCAATACCTCATAAAATAATTAACATTCACCATTTGTCTACTTTATGTTGACATCAATTTGTAAACATCATTTTATTTTTTTAGGATGTTCTAAGGACTAATTCAATTATGAAGTCATTTTACATAGTGGAAACCACCTGTCATGAGGGTGTCACAACCTATCGCTGACCCTGTTGTTCCTGGGGTCAGAAGGTCACAGCGGGTGGTTACTCGCTCGGTTTCAAGAGATCGCTCCATGACCTAGTGGTAGGAATGGATTCTGGTCCAGGTTTTTCTGCTTAGTTTTGTGATCCTTTTTGTCCCATTTAGGGATATAGCTTTTCCTTTCAGCTGTTCTGTCAGCCACTCCCAGCTACTATATATTCTCTTTCTGCTTCCCTTATTGCAAGATCTTCTTTTCTGACCACTGGTGGAGTTAGAGTTGCTGTGGAGGTATTGGAACTGGTACTGTCGGATGTCCGGTTTTCTCCTGTTGTTGTTGTCTCCCTTTGGGGATTGTTGAGTGTGTTTGTGTTGTTTCTCCTTTCCCTGTTGTTACCCTAGGTGTCAGTGGTGAGGACTAGTGCTCCCACCGCCCTATTCATTACCTAGGGCTTATTTCAGGGTAAACCAGGGATGAGGCACATAATCGGCAGACGGATTAGCAGCCCGTCTAGGGACGTCAGGGCAGCCTGGTTCCAGTGCTAGGTGAGTTAGGGGTCACCACTCCTCCCTCTCCCTAGTGAAATTGTACTCTTCTTCCCTCCCCTCTTCGCTGCACGTCTGTTGCCTGTCTTATCAGACGTGATATTATATCTGGCCTTATTTTGAAAATAAAAATAAAAAATTAAGATCCACTATGGATCCTATTGCTGCTTTGGCAAAGCAATTGCAAGGTCTGTCTCTTGAAGTGACATAATTGAGGGTGTCGGTCCTTAAGCAGCAGCAGCAGACCTCACGCCCAGTGGTTGCTATGGGTAACCAGGTAAATCCGGAACCTAAAGTTGCTCTCCCAGACAAATTTTCTGGAGGGAGAGACACATTTGTGGTGTTTCGAGAAGCCTGTAAATTATATTTAATTTCGGTCAGTGGAGGTTTATTGTTCCGAGTTTCGAAGGTGGGCCACAGATAGTCAATGGAATGACCTGGCTCTCAGGAGACAGTTTTGCCAGGGGTAGTCAGAAAAAGTAAAAGATGCTCTTGTGCTGTATGAGACTCCTTGAGGCCACTTTGTCACTATCTATAATAATTGATAGACGCCTTAGGGATAGGTTGAGGAGTTTTTGTCCTCCAGAGACTTTTCTCAGGCAGATGTTCGTTAGTTCTGACTCAGACAAACCTATTCAACTAGGGGGAGCACTCATCAGGTTGGTCCTCCTAGGGTTCACTGTAAGACAAGGGTTTTTTTTTTCTGTGGTCGGAGGGGTCATTTCATTGGAGCTTGTCCATCCGTAACCAAAAAGAAACAACCGCCGGAACTACTGACCCCAGGTTGTGCAGAGGATGACAACCTGGGTGTATACATCTCCTCCATACGAACATCTCAGTTTGTTTTGCCAGCTAAGGCAGTTTCAGGTAAGAAAACTGAGACAATTTCTGTTTTCTTAGACAGTGGGGCGAGGGTCAATTTGGTGGATGCCCGATTTGCTCGGACTCTAGGTTTTCCTTTTAGTCCTTTACAGAGATCTATTCCCATATTCGCTATTGACTCTGCTCCTCTTACTCAGGGGAACCTGACAAACATTGTCATATTAACATAGGGTGGGGGCCCTCCATAATGAGTTTATTTCTTGCTATTTCCTTGAAGGTCATCCTACTCCTATGGTATTGGGTCTTCCCTGGTTGGTAGCACACAATCCTGTTGTTGATTGGCAGGCCAATTGCTTAAGTAGCAGTTGCTCAGCCACCTCCATTACAACCTTACCTGCATTTGTGTTTGATTTTGAAGATGTTTCTCTGAGAAGGGGTGTCAGGAGTTACCACCCCATCATCCGTATGATTGACCAGTTAACCTGCTCCTTGAAGCAAAGCTACCTGAAAATAGGTTATATAATCTTTCTGGCCCCGAAAGACAAGCCATTAAGGACAATATTTCTGAGAGTCTGGTTAAAGGACATATTAGACCCTCTTCTTCACCCGTGCATGCAGGGTTCTTCTTTGTGAAGAAGAAAGATGGGGGCTTGCGTCCTTGCCTAGATTTTCGTGAACTATATCGGATAACTATCTCTTTAATCAGATTGCGGGTACGAAATGGTTTTCCAAAAGGGATTTAATGGGAGCTTACAATCTGATTCACATCAAAGAGGGGGATGAGGGGAATTATGAAAACCTGGTCATGCACTTTGGTCTGACTAATGCTCCTGCTGTCTTTCAACACTTTGTCAACGATATTTTTTGTCATCTTGTCGGCAGATTTGTGGTGATACGTATATCTTGATGATATTTTAATCTATTAACCCGATCCGGAGACACACAAGGTACATGTGTATTCGCCGTACAGGAGGTAGAATTCCTGGGGTATCTGCTATCAGTTTCGGGATTCCATATCGATCTAGCAGAGTTTTTTGGATTTTGCCAATTTCTATAGAAAATTCATTCAGAAACATTCTGCGATTGTCAAACCCCTTACGGACATGACAAAGAAGGGGGCTGATTTTTGGTCTGATGCTGCTAAACTGACTTTTTCCTCTCTGAAGGAAAGTTTCACTTTGGCACCCATACTGGTCCAGCCTGTGCTTTCTTTTCTAAGAAATTGTTGGCAGCTGAGAAGAATTATGATATAGGCAACAGGGGACTTTTAGCTACTAAATTAGCGTTTGAGGAGGGGGCAGCTCATCCCGTCATGGTGATTACAGATCATAAAAACCTGTTATACCATGAGTCTGCTAAACGTATTACCCCCTAGACAAGCTAGGTGGTCTTTGCTTTTTACCAGGTTTAATTTTGTTATCACCTATCGTCCGGGGACAAAAAATACCAAAGCTGATGCATAATCCCGACGTTTTCCTGGAGGGGGTGATGTTGACGATCCGATGCCAATTTACTCAGACCTGGAGGGGATGGTGTTGGAGGCTCAGGGGGATGCCATGGTCTCCTGTCACCCAGGAAAGTTGTTTGTGCCCTTGAATTTGTGCCTTGAAATATAAAAAAAAATCATAACTCTGCACTCGCTGGGCACCCAGGTAGTTGTCACAGACGTTCCCGCGACAGGTGGCAAGAGATTGGTGAGACTGGCAACAGGTAGTTTGATCTGACAGGTTTTCCCTGTGGATCAATAGGCGTCTGTGTTATTTCTGGTAACGGCCACACCCCTTCCCTCAGGTGTTGCTAATGTGGTCATTTAACCTTCCTTATTTATTGTTGCTTGTCCCACAATGCTGTGTGGTTTATAGCTTCAGTTTCAGTTGTGGAGAGCTGGTGTGTAGATCTCGGCAGAGTTCCTGGTGCTTCCATAGCCCCTTTGAAGTTGTCTTTTTTTCCTTTAGCATTTTGTTTTGGTTCTGTGTGTTGCATTTCTGTAACAGCAGCTGCTGTACAACGCTGTTCCCCTACTTACCGCTGTGGTCCAGTGCGCCGTGCTCGGCGGTGATCCTTCCATCCACCGCTGCAGTCCTGGGCTCTGTCGCTGTATGTGCTGTGGTGCTGAGGATTCCGCTCCACAGGTTCCACTCAGCCCTGGCCACAGCATGCTTGCTGCTGGTTTCATGTTACACTGCCCTAGGGGTGGTGCGCATCACTCCCTGGTGTCCATGGGTTGGGTCATGTGACTTTGCTGACCAACCCAGGCTTTCCTGCAGGTACTTAAGTGGCTCAGCCCCCTTCCCAAATGCCTCAGTGTCAAGGTCCTTGTATTTGCTAGTTCCTGATACTCTCGTGTGCTCCTGACTTAACTTTGTTCCTGGATTCTGCTACTCGTCTGATCCCTGCCTGCTTGCCTTGACTCTCCTGTTGCCAATCCGGATTGCCTCACTTGTTCCTGTGCCACCTGCCCTGACCTTTGCCTGTCTGACTACGCTTCTACCTCATCCTTTGGTCCTGCTCTGTTGCTCCTGGTAACAACCCCGCCTGCCTGACTACGCTTGTACTTCTGGTACCGACCCAGGTATCTCCTGGTCTGACTGGACCAGCTGCCTCGTGTGCCTTCCCTTCTCAAGAGGTAGCAACCTGGTGTTCCCCTCAGGAAAGTCTATACCCACCATCAGGGGTACTATGAAGAATCAAGGGGTACACTTAGACAATGCCCTTAGTGGAGGTGGTACATGTGGCACAGTGGGTTCACACCTGTAGGTTTGTGACAATTTCCCCATTTTTTGTATTAGGCCTGTAGGAGACTCCTGTTCGTCCTTTCTTTTGGACGAACAGGTAATCTCGTCCCTGCCATCAGTACCAGGGTCCTATAGGGCTAGATAAAACTCTAGGTATCCCTGTGTATGAACACACCTACCTCTGGGGTCTGTTCATACTGGTAGACAGTCAGGATTTTGGTTAGGGTTTTACTAGGAGGTGTCCATCTAACTTCCATAGTTCTCAGGCCTGATTTCCTGTTCACCCCCTTCCCTCTTATGCTCGGTGTGATGTTTCCCTCCCACACAAAAGCGTGACATTATAAACCGTCATTTTTTGTTTGTGTAAAGCCATGGATCCTATTGCTGCACTGGCAGGTCAGCTGCAAGGGCTGTCTTTGAAGGTAGCTGACCTCAGCACGACCGTCTCGTAGATACAGAGACCACAGGCTGCTGGTCCTAGTGGTGGTGGTGGTTACCAGGTCTGTCTTGAACCTAAAGTTGACCTCCCGGACAGATTCTCTGGGGGACGTGATAATTTAATTTTGTTTAGGGAGAGTCAGCAGTATTTTAGGCTACGTCCACACTCATCTGTGGATGAGAAACAGCGAGTCGGTGTGGTTATTTCTTTGCTTAAGGGGCATGCACAGTCATGGCCTTTTACTCTGCTGACTCTACTGCTCTCCAGTTGGTAGAGACTAGCCGAAACCAAGCTACATGGCCTTCGTCAGGGTGATTGTTCCACTGAGATTTATTGCTCTGAGTTTAGGAGGTGGGCTACAGATACGGAGTGGAACGATCCTGCCCTCCATAGCCAGTTTTGTCAAGGGTTATCAGAGCGGCTGAAGGATGCCTTGGCCTTTCATGAAATCCCAGTGTCTGTGGAGGCTGCTATGTCTCTGGCTATACACATGGATAGACCCCTGAGAGAGAAATCTAGGGTCCCCCACTCTCAGGACGTACTATCACATGATGTATCGTCCTCTGACACTTTGGGTGAAGCTACTCCTGGGTTTATGCCTGGGGACAAACCCATGCAATTAGGGGAAGCTAATTCTTGATCTGCTTTTAAGCATACTGGTAAGGCCTCCTGCACACGAACGTATTTTTTTGCGGTCCGCAAAAACGGGTCCCGTTTTTCCGTGATCCGTGACCGTTTTTTCGTCCGTGGGTCTTCCTTGATTTTTGGAGGATCCACGGACATGAAAAAAAAGTCGTTTTGGTGTCCGCCTGGCCGTGCGGAGCCAAACGGATCCGTCCTGAATTACAATGCAAGTCAATGGGGACGGATCCGTTTGACGTTGACACAATATGGTGCCATTTCAAACGGATCCGTCCCCTATTGACTTTCAATGTAAAGTCAGGAGTCCCTTTTATACCATCGGATCGGAGTTTTCTCCAATCCGATGGTATATTTTAACTTGAAGCGTCCCCATCACCATGGGAACGCCCCTATGTTAGAATATACTGTCGGATATGAGTTAGATCGTGAAACCTCATTTCCGACAGTATATTCTAACACAGAGGCGTTCCCATGGTGATGGGGACGCTTCTAGTTAGAATATACTACAAACTGTGTACATGACTGCCCCCTGCTGCCTAGCAGCATCCGATCTCTTACAGGGGGCCGTGATCAGCACAATTAACCCCTCAAGTGCCGCACCTGAAGGGGTTAATTGTACTATCATATCCCCCTGTAAGAGATCAGGGCTGCCAGGCAGCAGGGGGCAGACCCCCCCCCCTCCCCAGTTTGAATATCTATTGTAATAAATCGTTGGTGGCCACGGATCACGGACACGGATGCCAATCTTGTGTGCATCCGTGTTCTTTCACGGACCCATTGACTTGTATGTGCTTATTTTTTGTGGGATGAGTTGAAGTTTTCATTGGTATCATTTTGGGGTACATATGTCTTTTTCATTGATTCATATTATGATTTTTGGGAGACAAAGTGACGAAAAATGACTGTTCTAGCATTGTTTCCATTTAATTTATGGCATTGAAGGGAGCTGATAAAGTGAAAAATATAGTCCCCTCCCTATGTAAACAACTTACATGCAGCAGCCAGTGATGGGGTTAAACCGCTGCCAGTTAGAGCAGGGGCCTTTTTGTCAGTAACAACCAGGCCCCTGCCTTGATCGAGCGAGCAAAGCTCCTGTACCTGGCTGATCACTATGCTGTATACACACTTAACTGCATGGCCATTCTGTGCATTGGGGACCGCAGTTTGTGGTCCCCAAAGCATGGGCAACATCCATGCGGATTCCGCAGACAGATCCAGACCCATTCAAGTTGAATGGGTTTGTAATCCATCCACACCGCAAAAAAAATAGAACATGTTAAAAAATTTTGTGGTGCTGAGGCACTCTATAGTGCTTCTGTGGGGTTCTGTGACTCCGTTCCACACTGAAAGTAAATGGGTCAGCATCCGTGATGCGGTGCAAAAATGGCTGGGGCCCGTATATTGTAGGGAGGTACTATCAGTGATTGATAGAGTTCTCTGTGTAAGTCAGAAATTTGATCTAAGGGGGTCATTTACCCTCAGCTATACTCCAGTTTTCTCGTGTGAATATGTTGCAGATTGTGGTGCAAAGGATTATTTGCGCCACAGTCTGCAACATTTCCCTGCTCACACTAAGTCTAGAAAAGGGGGAGCTGCATGAGCAGGAAAGGGGACAGGCCGTCATGCAGTATCATTGCCTGTTTTAGGCAAAGAAAATGGTCTAAATTTGAGCCACCAAGGAAGCTGGCTTACATTTAGGCTTATTGCACACGAACATTACGCTCCGTGGCCGTATTGTGGACCGCATTTGCGGATCCACAATACACAGGCACCACTCCGTGTGCATTCCGTATCACGGATGTGGACCCATTCACTTCAATGGGTCCGCAAATCCAGAGATGCGGAATGGTGCGGAACGGAACCCTACGGAAAGCTACGGAACTACGGAGTGCTTCCGTGGGTTTTCGTCCTGTACTTCTGTTCTGCAAAAAGATAGAACATGTCCTATCTTTTGAAAATGTATATAGAAAGGCTGAGCACTCTCCCAATGGACCACACACAGACTATTCAAAATTATTATATTTATTACACCGATATATAGATCAAGAACAAAGTGAACATATAACAAATTACACAATAAAAATACACCTTAAAAAATACAATATAAAAGTTATTTGAATAAAAAGCGTGCAGATAAAAAGCATTAATAATTCATCTGCGGTGGTATACAAAAGGTTAATATATGCAACCTGAATGAAGATATGCTGATTGGAAGAAAAAAAAGGAGTCGATATCAATTCAATATGTTCGATGTTGCGAAAATAATTTTCGACCATAAGAAAATAAATGTTCGAATAAATATAAGAACAAGTTTTTTCCTTTCGAATAAATGTCCAAACTGGAATACGATATTCGATTAGAACTTGCAGTGATAATGTTGATTAAATATTATTCAATCAATATTCCCTGTGTGGCAATGCGAAAAGAATAAACATTCACTCTTGTGAAATGCCGTCTGGTTATAGCTCACGGTGGCGTCCCACGTGGCTAATGGAGTCAGATTCGGCTGGTACCTGTTAATGATGATTCAACAGGAGCAATGTGAACGATGTAGCCCTCTGTGTAGAGATTCTTTAGTAGGAGAGTCTTTCAATGCAGCTCTGTCACTTCAAGGGTTTAAATGTTCGCTATATGCCATATGGATCCATCAGGGTAAAAAGAAGTCGATTCCAGTTATTGAAGTCAAAAACGTCCATCAGCTGATGTGCGGGTCTTTTGAAACCATGGTTTCAAAAGACCCGCACATCAGCTGATGGACGTTTTTGACTTCAATAACTGGAATCGACTTCTTTTTACCCTGATGGATCCATATGGCATATAGCGAACATTTAAACCCTTGAAGTGACAGAGCTGCATTGAAAGACTCTCCTACTAAAGAATCTCTACACAGAGGGCTACATCGTTCACATTGCTCCTGTTGAATCATCATTAACAGGTACCAGCCGAATCTGACTCCATTAGCCACGTGGGACGCCACCGTGAGCTATAACCAGACGGCATTTCACAAGAGTGAATGTTTATTCTTTTCGCATTGCCACACAGGGAATATTGATTGAATAATATTTAATCAACATTATCACTGCAAGTTCTAATCGAATATCGTATTCCAGTTTGGACATTTATTCGAAAGGAAAAAACTTGTTCTTATATTTATTCGAACATTTATTTTCTTATGGTCGAAAATTATTTTCGCAACATCGAACATATTGAATTGATATCGACTCCTTTTTTTCTTCCAATCAGCATATCTTCATTCAGGTTGCATATATTAACCTTTTGTATACCACCGCAGATGAATTATTAATGCTTTTTATCTGCACGCTTTTTATTCAAATAACTTTTATATTGTATTTTTTAAGGTGTATTTTTATTGTGTAATTTGTTATATGTTCACTTTGTTCTTGATCTATATATCGGTGTAATAAATATAATAATTTTGAATAGTCTGTGCGTGGTCCATTGGGAGAGTGCTCAGCCTTTCTATATACATTTTCAATTTATTTGACTGGGTGAGTCATCAGGCTTAGTAGCACCCATCCACAGTGAAAGGCGATAGAGAGCCACCATACTCTTTATAATGTCCTATCTTTTTGCGGAACGCCCGGATCACGGACGGATTAAAGTGAATGAGTCCACGATCCGCTGCGGCTGCCCCACGGTGAGTGTTTGGGCGCACACGTTCATGTGCAAGAGGCCTTAGACCAGTGGCGTATATGCCAAAGTTATGTAGAGGCCGGCACCTCTACATAACTTCGGCAGATCCACTGCCAGCACAAGGGGTATTAAGACAGGGTTCAGTGTATATCTGATAATAAATGACCTCTTATATATTGATCTGCTCAGTTGCATTTTGTGGTGGCAGGTCTTCTTTAAGTATGATGTAGTAAAGAAAAAATGGTCGCAAATATGTCTATAGGATTTGACCAATCAGATATAATAAAAGCGCAGTGTGAGTGTGTCAGGGCAACCAATCAGGACACAGCGCTTCACACATGGCTGCACCGCTCACAGCATTGCACCGACCAATCAGGACACGACGCTGATACTCTGCTTAAAATAACTGTTTAACCTCTTTTATGCTGCGGTCCTCAGTAACCGGTGTCTGGAAGAGGCTAACAATTGGGCTGCTGCTCTTCCCTGGCAGCGGTCCGATGCTTGAAGGGTTAATTTCCCCACACACACACAACACCCCGCCCCCCTTTTAAGATGGCAGAGCGGCAGCGGGGTAGAGTGCTAGCTGTAATATACAGTTAACACTCAGCTTGAAACGGCTGGCACCGATGTCGTTTGCAGGGGCTAACCATTGGGCCGCTGCTCTGCTGTGGAAGCGGTCAATGCTTAAAGGGTAAACAGAGGGAGGGAGCTCCCTCCCCCATCGGGCTGCTGCGCTGTGGTAGCGTCCCAAGGGTTACATGGCAACCGGATGCCTTCACAGGCATCTGGCTTGCCATGGTATATCTAAGCCTGATCATGCTCCTGCTAAAGGCAGGAGCCTAATCAGGCTTAGTGTGAGTTCAATACACTGCAGTACACTATATAGTGTGCTGCAGTGTATTGTAAGCCATCAGACCCACTGGATCTTCAAGAATCAAGTCGGTCTGGGTCCAAAAATGTAAAAAAAAAAGTTAAAAAAATAAATAAAATAAAAAAAACTTTATATATCCACATATAATTGGTTAAAAATGTAAAAAATTTAAAAAACACTAAACATGTTTGGTATTACTGCACCTGTAAGGATCATGTTACTTTTACCGCATGGTGATCATAAAAAAAAAGAAGAAAAAACTATGATGGAATTGCATCACAAAAAGTGTAATACCAAGAAATCAAAAAGTCATATGTGCCCTATAATGCTACCAATCAAACCATAATCTCATCCCGCAAAAAATGAAATCCTAGCTAAGACAATCGTCCAAAAAATAAAATATGGCTTTCAGAAAATGGAAACACAAAAACATGATTTTTTTTTTTATGCTTTTATTGTGTAAAATAAAATAAAAAAATGCACATATTAGACATCACTGTGTCCTTAAGAACCTGCTCTATAAAAATTGCATGTGATCCAACCCGTCTAGTTAGCACCCTAAAAAAATATATAATTGTGCCATAATGTAATACTAAGCGATCAAAAATTCACACGCTCCCCAAAATGGCACCATTCAAACCATCATCATTTCCAGCAAAAAATGAGACCCTACCTAAGACAATCGCCCAAAAAATAAAAAAATATGCTTTCAGAAAATGGAAACACAAAAACATGATTTTTTTTAAAACAAATTTAATTGTGTAAATCCGAAATAAAAAAATAAAAAAGACTTATTAGGTATCACCGCATCATTACGACCTGCTCTATAAAAATATCACATTATCTACTCTATCAGGTGAACATTGTAAAAAAACTAATAATAAAAACTATGCCAGAACAGCCATTTTCTTGCCTCATAAAAAGAGTAATATATATATATATATATATATATATATACACACACACACACACACAATGCACAACTACCTCTAGCAAAAGATTTCTATACTGCAGGAATAACCCTAAGGCCCCTTTCACACGAGCGTGACGGATTGGCTCCGGATGCATTCAGGGTGCGTTCAGTGAAACTCACACCATTTTGCAAGCAAGTCCAGTCAGTTTTGCCTGCGATTGTGTTCAGTTCAGTTTTTTCACCGCAGGTGCAATGTGTTTTGATGTGTTTTTCACGCGCATGATGAAGGTTTACTGAAGGTTTACAAACAACATCTCTTAGCAACCATCATTGAAAAACACATTGCATCTGCACTTGCTTGAGGATCCAATCCATTTTTCACTGAAGCCCCATTCACATCTATGGGGCCAGGGCTGCATGAAAATCGTAGAATATAGAACTTGCTGCTTTTTTCACACAACGCAGAACTGATGCGTGAAAAAAACGCTTATGTACAGAGACCCATTGAAATTAATGAGTCAGGATACAGTTCGGGTGCTATGCGTTCACATCACGCATTGCACCCGCGCGGAAAACTCGCTTGTGTGAAAGGGGCCTAATAATAACATGTCCTCCCCACACCACTCACACCAGCATGCCGACCAATCAGGACACGACTCTCCACATGCCTCCTGCACCGCCCACACTTGCGTGCCAGCAAGCAGTTCGGAGCGCCACCATTTCTGTTCGTCAGACCCAGCCATTTATGTTTGTCAGTCACAGCACTATCAGCCATATAGAGAGGAGCCCCTGTCAGCAGTCTGACCTAGCAACCACTGTTTCTGTTTGTCAGTCACAGCATTATCAGCCATATAGAAAGGAGCCCCTGTCAGCAGTCTGACCTACCAGTCGCTACCAGCCGTCTCAGCACCAGCAGTCAGTGCCAGTCGTACAGCCACAGTGCCAGCAGTGTCAGCCACCAGTCAGTGCAAGCCATCTCAACCATCAGTCAGTGCCACCAGCCACAGCCACCAGTTAGTGCCAGCAGTCTCAGCTACAGCCATCACTCAGTGCCAGCAGTCTCAGCCACAGCCACCAGTTAGTGCCAGCAGTCTCAGCTACAGCCATCACTCAGTGCCAGCAGTCTCAGCCACAAGCCACAGCCAGCAATCTCAGCCACAGCCACCAGTCAGTGCCAGCAGTCACAGCCACCAGCCGCAGTCAGCAGTCTCAACCACAGCCAGCACTCAGTACCAGCAGTCTCAGCCACAAGCCACAGCCAGAAATCTCAACCGCAGCCACCAGTCTCGGGCCACCAGTCACAGCTGCCAGTCTCAGCCACCAGTCAGTGCCAGCATTCTCAGTTACAGCCAGCACTCAGTGCCAGCAGTCTCAGCACCAGCAGTCAGTGCCAGTCGTACAGCCACAGTGCCAGCAGTGTCAGCCACCAGTCAGTGCAAGCCATCTCAACCATCAGTCAGTGCCACCAGCCACAGCCACCAGTTAGTGCCAGCAGTCTCAGCTACAGCCATCACTCAGTGCCAGCAGTCTCAGCCACAAGCCACAGCCAGCAATCTCAGCCACAGCCACCAGTCAGTGCCAGCAGTCTCAGTCTCAGCTGCAGCCACCAGTCAGTGCCAGCAGTCACAGCCACCAGCCGCAGTCAGCAGTCTCAACCACAGCCAACACTCAGTACCAGCAGTCTCAGCCACAAGCCACAGCCAGAAATCTCAACCGCAGCCACCAGTCTCGGGCCACCAGTCACAGCCGCCAGTCTCAGCCACCAGTCAGTGCCAGCATTCTCAGCTACAGCCAGCACTCAGTGCCAGCAGTCTCAGCCACAATCCACAGCCAGCAGTCTCTGCCACAGCCACCAGTCAGTGCCAGCAGTCTCAGTCACAGCCAGCACTCAGTGCCAGCAGAGTCAGCCAGAAGCCACAGCCAGCAATCTAAGCCACCAGCCACAGCCACCAGTCTCAGCCAGCAGTCTCAGCCACAGCCGCCAGTCTCGGCCAACAGCCACAGCCACAGCCACCAGTCAGTGTTGTCAAGTTTCCTTGCCATTTAATATGGACTAATTCTACTAATGTTTATGTACTACTGTTCTAGCGCCCGTTATTGCAACGGGCTTAATGTCTAGTACTTTATATCCTAAAGATAAAGGGGGACATTTATAATTTAAGATGGTTTTTCATATAACCTAGTCTGGCATTGCATTGTGTGGTTGCACCAAATTCATGACGGTTTTCATTTATTTTGTGCAACTGCATTTTGTTGTATGATTCAGTCGAAAAACTACACCCGGGGGCTGCCTGGTATAGGAAACTATCAAGTTTCACAGATAGTAAATGTGTTATAATCCAGGTCTAATTTCACTTTTCTGCCATAGACATAGAAACATAGAATGTGTTGGCAGATAAGAACCATTTGGCCCATCTAGTCTGCCCAATATACTGAATACTATGAATACCCCCTGGCCCTATCTTATTTGAAGGATGGCCTTAGGCCTATCCTATGCATGCTTAAACTCCTTCACTGTATTTGCAGCTACCACTTCTGCAGGAAGGCTATTCCATGCATCCACTACTATCTCAGTAAAGACTGAGACCACTTTGAAAAGTAGCATGTCTCCTAAATATCACAGAAATGTAGCAAAAAAAGTGCAATTGACATGTGATGGGGCATTTATTAAACAAAATACACCAGGTTTTTGGTGTAAAAATGTTGCAAGTCTGTCTGTTAACAATTAACTGCAAAGGGTTAAGCAAACAATGAAAGTCATATCATGAAAACAATCTTGAGATGTTTTACCTATTTTTAACTTGCTTTAATTGACTGTGCAACATTTTTAATTGCACAATGCTTCATTTTAACAGTGTAAAAGAATAAACATAATCATCATCTAACACAGAGGTTGATTTTAGAAGAATTACCGTAGCTTTACAACTAGTATAATCACTTACTTTTAATAATTATGTTTCATATGCAATTTTTAAAAATGAATTCCCTGTATAACATGGCTGAATGCATGAGCACTTGTCAAAGTTTTTTTTGTAAAAATGAATTAATCTTGCATTACATTAATTTTAAAGAATAAAATAACTACTTGGCATTCTTGTATAACTATTGCCATGTTTACTCAAAAGAAGCCTAGTAGAACAAAGAGTGATTTTAAAATTCTTCACCTGAAAATGAAACAAATATATAAACTGTACTGTAAAGGATTACATTAGCAAAATTGACAAGGAAGGCACATACTTATTAAGTAAAAGTACCACAGAAGTATAAAGCATTTTAAATATACAGAAAGTCAGGGTAAAATTAAATGTCAAATATAACTTTGCAGTAGAAGGTTAGAACATGTGATTGTCTCTAGAGGAAAGTCTCTGATCAGTGTGCCAAATTGTTATTTGCATAATAGTGAGGTTTAAAATACATATCAAATTGTGGCAGACCTCCAGCACATAAACATTTCAGAAACCACTAAAACATTCAATCTTAAACACATTTATCTTTGTTAAAAGGAGAAACCTCATATAAAATGTGACATATATTGACATTTTTAGCACTGTTTGAGAAAGTGGAATAGCTGTTAAATGCCATTTATTTTAGCATCTCTCAAGTTCAGCATTGTACACTGGACACAAATGCTAAATGAATGCCAACACACTCTATTTACGTTATACATAAAAATATTTTAACTAGCCTATGATGTTCATAACTCCAGTAGAATAAATTACAATAAGCAATAACAGAAAGTTTTATTCTCTATATAAATTAGAGATGAGTGAATGTCTTGAAATTTGTTTCTGGCCTAGTCGTAAGTAAGAAATCCCCTTCTATGACTTCCATGTTACTAATTCAGCCACCAATGTAAAGGAATTGTCTTGATGAGATAACACATTTAATTAGAGATAAGCAACGTTTTGAAAAATTATAATTTGACGAAGTTTGACAGGAAATTAGATTCATTCTGAATTAATTTGTCATGAATCACAATAAATCAGGTATACCCAGGGCAAACTGCCTAATCATATTCTTCCCACTTAGTGGCCCAATCTCAGTGTGAAGGCTTGGAAGCAGTGGCATGCATAAAGAAGTAAGGGCTCCCACACAGGACAGAAGGGTTTCCGCCTAAAGCCCTTTCAATTACTCGTGGAACATTTTTTCCACTGGCTCATTTGCTAAAAGTTGTTCCTTAAGGCTGGGTTCACACTTGAGCGTTTTACAGCGCGTTCAAACGCGCTGTAAAACGCTCAACACATGAAAACCAATGCTTCCCTATGGCCCTGGTTCTCACTTGAGCGTTTTACAGCGCTGAAAAACGCGCTGTAAAACGCCCTACGCTCAAACAAGTACTTGAGCTTCTTTGGGGCGTTTTGACGCGCGTTTGTGGCCATAGGACATTGCAGTCAATCACTCAAACGCGCGTTTACTATTGCAAAAAGCGCTCGTCAAAAACGTGCGTCAAAAACGCGCGTTAAACGCGCATATCAAAGACGCTCAGGTCTGAACCCAGCCTTAGAGCAGTGGTTCTCAACCTTTCTAAAGCCATGACCCCTTAATACAGTTCCTCATGTTGTGGTGACCCCCAACCATTACATTTTTTTTCCTTGCTACGTCATAACTAATTTTGCTACTGTTATGATGACCCACCAAAAACACTCACAGACACCAATACACCAAATGTTATTTCAAATACACAAGTATTCATTCATAACCACAGAACTTTAGCATAAATACAAAATATTTGTAAACCAAATAAATAACTTAAAAATAAATAATAAACAACAAATACCCCCTAAAAAATAAATCAGTGGGGCGCACAGTACCCCTCAAATAAATAACTCAGTGGTGCTCACAGTACCCCCCCCCCCAAAAAAAAAAATTAAAAAAAAATCTGTGGTGCTCAGGGTACCCCTCAAATAAATAAATCAGTGGTGCTTCAAGTCCCCCCCAAATAAATCAGAAGTGCTCAGGGTCCCCCAAATAAATAAATCAGCGGTGCTTCATGTCCCCTCAAATAAATTAAGCCTTGCTCAGCCAAATAATTAAAATAAAATTAGCCAGGCTCAGCCAGGCTCAATTAAATCATTGGTGGCAGTAGTGCTCAGCGGCGGTGTCATTAACGAAAAAACTCGGACCTCCAGACGTCAGGCTCCTTCAAGCACAGGCAGTGATGGCACATCACTTCCTGTGCGCGAGGATAAGGGGCCGCTGCCGTTGTGCGGGCGACCCACAATAGGAAGCCTCAGGTGACCCCCCGGAAAGGGCCGATCGACCCCCAAAGGGGTCGCGACCCCTAGGTTGAGAACCGCTGCTTTAGAGGGTAGAGTCCTGACCAAGTTTTCACCTCCAGTAGAAGAGGAGATAATCCCAACTAAGACTGGGCCCCCTCTTGCCCTGGGCCATATAGCAGTCACATGGTCTGACTCTATGGTAGTTACGCCCTGCATGGAAATTAACCACCTCAACCCCCCTGGCTTAAACACCCTTAATGACCAGGCCACTTTTTACACTTCTGCACTACACTACTTTCACCGTTTATTGCTCGGTCATGCAACTTACCACCCAAATTAATTTTACCTCCTTTTCTTCTCACTAATAGAGCTTTCATTTGGTGGTATTTCATTGCTGCTGACATTTTTACTTTTTTTGTTATTAATCGAAATTTAACGAAATTTTTGCAAAAAAATTACATTTTTCACTTTCAGTTGTAATTTTTTTTTAAAAAAACGGCATCTATATATAAATTTTTCTCAAAATTTATTGTTCTACATGTCTTTGATAAAAAAAAATAATATTTGGGTAAAAAAAAAATGGTTTGGGTAAAAGTTTTAGCGTTTACAATCTATGGTACAAAAATGTGAATTTCCGCTTTTTGAAGCAGCTCTGACTTTCTGAGCACCTGTCATGTTTCCTGAGGTTCTACAATGCCCAGACAGTAGAAAAACCCCACAAATGACCACATTTCGGAAAGTAGACACCCTAAGGTATTCGCTGATGGGCATAGTGAGTTCATAGAACTTTTTATTTTTTGTCACAAGTTAGCGGAAAATGATGATATTTATTTATTTTTTTCTTACAAAGTCTCATATTCCACTAACTTGTGACAAAAAATGAAAACTTCCATGAACTCACTATGCCCATCACGAAATACCTGGGGGTGTCTTCTTTCCAAAATGGGGTCACTTGTGGGGTAGGTATACTGCTCTGGCATTTTAGGGGCCCGAATGCGTGAGAAGTAGTTTGAAATCAAAATGTGTAAAAAATGCCCTGTGAAATCCGAAAGGTGCTCTTTGGAATGTGGGCCCCTTAGCCCACCTAGGCTGCAAAAAAGTGTCACACATCTGGTATTGCCGTACTCAGGAGAGGTTGGGCAATGTGTTTTGGTGTGTCATTTTACATATACCCATGCTGGGTGAGATAAATATCTCGGTCAAATGCCAACTTTGTATAAAAAAAATGGGAAAAGTTGTCTTTTGCCGAGATATTTCTCTCACCCAGCATGGGTATATGTAAAAAGACACCCGAAAACACATTGCCCAACTTCTTCTGAGTACGGTGATACCAGATGTGTGACACTTTTTTGCAGCCTAGGTGGGCAAAGGGGCCCACATTCCAAAGAGCACCTTTCGGATTTCACAGGGCATTTTTTACACATTTTGATTTCAAACTACTTCTCAAGCATTCGTGCCCCTAAAATGCATTTTAGGGGCCCTAAAGCGTGAGAAGAAGTCTGGGATCCAAATGTGTAAAAATGCCCTCCTAAAAGGAATTTGGGCACCTTTGCGCATCTAGGCTGCAAAAAAGTGTCACACATCTGGTATTGCCGTACTCAGAAGAAGTTGGGGAATGTGTTTTGGGGTGTCTTTTTACATATACCCATGCTGGATGAGAGAAATATCTCGGCAAAAGACAACTTTTCCCATTTTTTTTATACAAAGTTGGCATTTGACCAAGATATTTATCTCACCCAGCATGGGTATATGTAAAATGACACCCCAAAACACATTCCCCAACTTCTCCTGAGTACGGCGATACCAGATGTGTGACACTTTTTTGCAGCCTAGATGCGCAAAAGGGCCCAAATTCCTTTTAGGAGGGCATTTTTACACATTTGGATCCCAGACATCTTCGCACGCTTTAGGGCCCCTAAAATGCCAGGGCAGTATAAATACCCCACATGTTACCCCATTTTGGAAAGAAGACACCCCAAGGTATTCAATGAGGGGCATGGCGAGTTCATAGAAATTTATTTTTTTGGCACAAGTTAGCGGAAATTGATTTTATTTTTTTTTTCTCACAAAGTCTCCCTTTCCGCTAACTTGGGACAAAAATTTCAATCTTTCATGGACTCAATATGCCCCTCAGCGAATACCTTGGGGTGTCTTCTTTCCAAAATGGGGTCATTTGTGGGGTGTTTGCACTGCCCTGGCATTTGAGGGTCTCCGCAATCATTACATGTATGGCCAGCATTAGGAGTTTCTGCTATTCTCCTTATATTGAGCATACGGGAAATGAGATTTTTTTTTTTCGTTCAGCCATCGATCAATGTGGATGAAAAAATCTCTGGCAAAAAAAAAAAGGAGGGGAAAGGCGTCTGCCAGGACATAGGAGCTCCGCCCAACATCCATACCCACTTAGGCCATATGCCCTGGCAAACCAGATTTCTCCATTCACATCAATCGATGTGAATGAATAAATCATTGCCGGGATTTTTAATTTCTTTTTTATATACAAAGTGTTTGCCAAAGTATATGAACACCGCCGCCTCCTCAGCTCATATGCCTCGGCAAACGCATCTTTTACTGCAGAGGAGAAATCTCGTCTTGCAGCGCCGCATACACCGACTTTTGTGTAATCTGACAGCAGCGCAATGCTTCTGTCCGAATGCACATCAGTGCTGCAGCTAGTCGATCGGTTGGTCCACCTGGAAGGTAAAAAAAACAAAACAAAAAAGAAAAAAACAGGCCGCCATGCAATAAATTTATTAACTTTATAATAAAATTTGAACGGAACATATAAACTTTATTTAACTTTTTGAACAGAACGTTAACTTTTTTGCTTACCGGTGATTTTATATATTTTTTTACCTTTATAGGACAAACCTCTCCTTCCCCATGGGACAATGTGTAAAGCGCAAATCGCCCAAAGATGTGGCGAAGTACATTATGCACTTTGTCCCAGGTGAAAGGAGAGGTTTGCAGCAGCTGTGAGTGTAAGGGCCCTAATAGCCCTGGGTGCCTGTCCTGTGAGAATCAATCCCTATGCTAAGTGTACCTGTGTGTGGTACTTCCGGAAACACTCCCCTAAGCATAGGGCAGGGTGGTCAGGGCAGTCAGGACAGAAATAGCGGGTGTCACGCCTTATTCCACTCCTGCTACAGACACAACATCTTTTTCGGGGTGACGGTTGGGTTGAGGTACCAGCAACGACATTGGGGAAATGTCGCTCGTGTAGACGGCTCACTACACTGGTGGATGGGGCCACGGAACCTCCTGGATACAGGAGGTTCTCGATGATCTCTTCCTCAAATTTGAGGAAGGATCCTGTTCTCCCAGCCTTACTGTAGAGAACAAAACTATTATATGCAGCCAATTGAATCAAATATACAGACACCTTGTTATACCAGCATCTGGTGCGTCGGGAAACTAAATAGGGAGCCAACATCTGGTCATTGAAGTCCACCCCTCCCATGTGAAGGTTATAGTCGTGGACTGAGAGGGGCTTTTCAATGACACTGGTTGCCCGTTCAATTTGTATTGTCGTGTCTGCGTGAATGGAGGAGAGCATGTAAACGTCACGCTTGTCTCTCCATTTCACCGCGAGCAGTTCTTGGTTACACAAGGCAGCCCTCTCCCCCCTTGCAAGACAGGTGGTAACGAGCCGTTGGGGGAAGCCCCGGCGACTAGGTCGCACGGTGCCACAGCAGCTAATCTGTTCTAGGAAAAAATGCCTGAAGAGGGGCACACTTGTGTAAAAATTGTCCACATAAAGATGTTACCCCTTGCCAAATAAGGGTGACACCAAGTCCCAGACTGTCTTCCCACTGCTCCCCAGGTAGTCAAGGCAACCGACCGGCTCCAGGGTCTGATCTTTTTCCTCATAGATCCGAAATTTGTGGGTATAGCCTGTGGCCCTTTCACAGAGCTTATACAATTTGACCCCATACCGGGCACGCTTGCTTGGGATGTATTGTTTGAAGCCAAGGCGCCCGGTAAAATGTATAAGGGACTCATCTACGCAGATGTTTTGCTCAGGGGTATACAAATCTGCAAATTTGTTGTTGAAGTGGTCTATGAGGGGCCAAATTTTTTGGAGCCGGTCAAAAGCTGGGTGGCCTCTGGGATGGGAGGTGGTGTTGTCGCTAAAGTGCAGGAAACGCAGGATGGTCTCAAATCGTGTACTGGACATAGCAGCAGAGAACATGGGCATGTGATGAATTGGGTTTGTGGACCAATATGACCGCAATTCATGCTTTTTGGTTAGACCCATGTTGAGGAGAAGGCCCAAAAAAATTTTAAGTTCGGAAACTTGGACTGGTTTCCACCGGAAAGGCTGGGCATAAAAGCTTCCCGGGTTGGCGGCTATAAATTGAGTGGCATACCGATTTGTTTCTGCCACGACTATGTCCAAGAGCTCCGCAGTCAAGAGCAGCTCAAAAAATCCCAGTGCCGAACCGATCTGAGCTGTCTCAACCCGAACTCCAGACTAAGCGGTGAAAGGGGGAACTACAGGTGCGGTTGAAGTTGGGGACTGCCAATCAGGGTTTGCCAGCACCTCAGGGACTCTAGGGGCTCTACGGGCCTGTCTGTGCGGTGGCTGCGACGGGGTAACTATTGCACGTGCCATCGTACCAGCTTCAACTGACCTTCTAGTGCTCGCCACTTCACCATGTTGTACGGCAGTGCTGGTACTAGATCAAGGATGGGCTGCGCTGCTGGTGTATGCCTCACCACGTAATCCGACAGCGCCAGCCCCACTCTGCTGCCCTTGAAGCGGATCCTGCGCAACCTGTGGTCTAGCGACACGGGGCCGGGTTCACCTGGTGCTATCAGGGACCTCAACCTTTTCGTCCGAACTTTGGGTCAGACTGCCACTGCTTTCTACAGGTTCATATTCTGACCCGCTAGATTCATCAGATGAGGGTTCCCATTCCTCATCCGACTGGGTCAGAATCCTGTAGGCCTCTTCAGAAGAATACCCCCTGTTTGACATTTGGACTACTAAATTTAGGGGTATTCCCTGAGACTACCCAAGAAAAAAAGCAAGCCTGTCTTACAAATGGGAGGCTAGCGAAGTACCGGAGGCCGCTGCGATTGATAAAAAATATCAAAACTGATTTTTTTATCGCCGCAGCGCTTGTAAAGTGATTGTGCAGTGATCAAGTAAAATATAATTTTTTGTCACTGCGGCGGGGCGGGCGTGGGTGAACGCACGTGTGGGCGACTGATCAGGCCTGATCGGGCAAACACTGCGTTTTAGGTGGAGGGCGAGCTAAGGTGACACTAATACAATTATAGATCTGACTGTGATCAGTTTTGATCACTTACAGATACTATAAAAGTACAAAAGCTGATTAGCGATACGCTAATCAGCGAATCAGTGACTGCGGTGCGGTGGACTGGGCCCTAACCGACGCTAACTACCTAACCAAGGGGCCTAAACTATCCTAAAACCTATCCGTCAATACCAAGGGGTGATCAAGGGGTTAATTGGGGTGATGGGGGGTGATCTGGGGCTAAGTGTGCTGTTTAATGGCTACTCACTGTGATGTGTGCTCTTCTGCTGGGACCAACCGACGAAAAGGACCAGCAGAGGAGCACAGAAGCCATTTAACACCTTATATTTATAAATATAAGGTGTTAGATGGCTTGTGATTAGATTTTTTGAAAATCGCCAGCCTGCCAGCAACGATCATTGGCTGGCAGGCTGGTGACGAAATACTCCTCTAACTTTTGCCGGCCCGCCATGTGCATGCGCAGGCCGGCTCTGACCGAAATCTCGCGTCTCGCGAGATGACGCACGGATGCATCCAGGAGGAATGAATCGACCGCCGCCAGGACGCATCCGTGCGTTAGGCGGTCGGAAAGGAGTTAAACTGCAAGGAGAGTGCAGGGAGAGCATAGGAGACTGCTGAGTTACAAACTCTGCCAGAATTTATTGCCGTGTACATAACTGTGCAGTTCACCAATATTCAAGTAGTGGCCCCATGACAGAGTGGGGAGGGTGGAAGTAGCAGTGGATATAACATTGACAATAGTGGCCCCATGACAGAGTGGGGAGGGAGGCAGCAGAGTCAGTAGCAGTGACGGTAGTGGTCCCATGAAAGAGTGGGAAGGGTGGTGCAGCAGCAGTGGCAGTAACAGTGACAATTTTGGAACCATGACTGAGTGTGGAGGGTGGCGCAGTGGCAGTAGCAGTGACAATCTTGGCCACATGACAAAGTAGGAAGGCTGGCAGCAGCAGTGAAAATAGTAGAACTGAGTAGGGAAAGTGGTAGCAGTGACCATAATAGCCCTATAACAGAGTTCGCTTCTCGGCCTTTTGGCTAAGATCAAGTGTAGTATCTGTTCTTATCAGTCTGCCTTTTCTTGCCGGCCCAGGTCCTTGTGGGTACCCCCTGCACTCTGCCTTTGAGCATCGTTGATTAAATTCAGCTTCAGCTCACTGCTGCTATTGGGTGTAGGGCTATTCCCCAGGGAACAAGAGTGCTCTGGTCTCCGACCTCCTCTTGGCCTGTGGCTTAATAGTCTTGGTGTACGACGTTAGACAGTGCTTACTTGGATCTAGACAGCCCCGAACACGACAGCTGGAAGATCTTCTCCGACTGCGATCCAGGAGAAGACTTTGCGAAGACTCGACGAGGAACCCCGACGACGAGGACTGAAGACTCCGGCCTGAAGACTCCGGCCTCGGGGGACCTCGACGAGGAAAGAAGCTCGGCGAAGCTCCGCCCAGCAAGAAGGAAGCCGCAAAGCTCCGCCCCCTGCGGCAAAAGGACGCTTTGCGAAGACACCACAGGAAGAGGGCTAGAAGGAAGTAGCCATGGCCACAACCTCCAAGCCCCCCAAGACCAAGAAGGATGCTGCAGGACCGGCTAAGAAGACCCAAGCCACCAAGCCTCCTGGACCCTCTGGGGCCGGACCAGACGCCTCTGCCCGGCAGAAAGGCGGCGGAAAGCCCGGCCAGGTCGCCCCTTCACTGGAGCCCTGGATGCGGCAGACCGTCGCCATGAAGCTGAAGGAGGTGGATGGAAAGTCCCCGGAGATGACCGAGGAAATCTTCTGCCAGAAGATGCTGGTGGACCAGGGATTTTCAAAGCCAGAGACCCTCAGCGTCCAAGCCTTTATGACCGGGATCTTCTACGTGACCTTCGCGTCGATCAACATCTGTAGAAGATATTGGGAGAAGGTGAAATCGGCAGCATCGGACTCCACATTTTCTCACTTTGTCGGGAATTGCCCCATTCAGAGGGAGGAAAGAAGGATTACGGTGTCTATGAGGAACCCACACACCCCCGGTAAAGACATCACCACTTTCCTGAATCGATTCTGCACAGTGGTGAGGGAACCCACCCACATCCTGAACGGACTCGGCTTCTGGACCGGAAAGTGGTCAGCGGTCGTGAAACTGAACAAGGACGCGACTGCAGAAGACGGCCTCCAGCACCTGCCCCAGTCTTTTTCCCTCGGAAACTCCCACGGCCTCATCTACTACCCGGACATGCCACAATTCTGCAGGAAATGTGGACAGAAGGGCCACGAGTTGAGGAACTGCAAGGAGGATCCCTGCCGAATCTGCCGGGTCACAGGTCACGAGACCAAAGACTGTCCAAAGAAGGTGGCGTGCAACCTGTGCGGGCTGGCCTCCCACGTCTACAAGGACTGCCCAAAGAGGGACCGCACCTGGGCTTCAGTCGCAGCCAGGGCCCCGGCCACCCGGAACCCCCCACAAGCCGCGGCCCAGGCGGCAACACAGCCCAAAGAGAAGCCATCTAAGAAAGAAGGTAAGCGGACATCTCCCCCTGCCCATGCTCCCGCCCCCCCCTCCTCCTGCCCAACCGCCCGCCCTGTCGTCACCACCACTGAGGTTATCCACATCCAACCCCCCACCACCTCAGTGGCCCCCTCCCGTGCCCCCAGCCCAACCCGCCCCGTCGCCACCACTACAGCAGAACTAACCTCTCCTCCAGCTGCTGTAGCCCTCTCTATGGAGGAATTTCCCCCTCTTGTCTCCCCAGATGTCAGTCAGAGGAAAGGAAAGAGAAAGGGTAGGGACAGCCCCACGGCTGACCAATCCAAAAAGAAGATGCTCGAGGTAGAGGACGTGGCCTCAACCAACAAAGAAGAAGAAACAGAACAGCAGATGGAAGAACCGGTGGCCACCAACGAGGACCCCCAACAGCAACCCCTCCACATCCCCAGTAGCCTCGACGAGACCGAAGTGGAGGAGATGGTGGCCAACGGGGCAACCGCCGACCCGATGCGGCTACAGATAACTCTGGAAGAGATCGAAGCCGCCTTTGCGCTATTACAGGGGCAACCCCCAGACAGCGGACAAGAAGAAGTAGAGGAACCGCCGGACGACCGGAGTGGTAACTAAGCTGTATCGTTCTCTGCTAACCCTTTTCTTTCTCTTACATGATGGCTAACTTTAACCTTTTTTCCATCAATGTTAGGAGCATTAGAGATCGGACTAGACGTCAGACGATACTAACCTTTCTTACTTCTCAGGTTGCCGACGTTTACATGTTGCAGGAATGTGCTTTGCCCCCCTCTAGGTCCTACAACCACCTGGCCAGGCAGTGGTCCCATGGGCCCTCCTACTGGTCCGGTGGTGGCAGCTGCAAGTCGGCCGGGGTTGCCATCCTCCTCAGGGGAAACGCGTTCACACTTGACTCCGTCCAGGAGCTCGTCTGCGGCAGGCTTCTTGTCGTAGACGGCTCCTGGGCGGGAGAGCCGGTTAGGCTCATCAACGTGTACGCCTCCCCTGACAAGGGTGAGCGACTGGAGTTATTCCAGGCCCTACGACCGCAGCTTGCTACCACCAGGGCCGTAGTGATGGCCGGGGACTTCAACTGCCCGATAGAGGAGGACGGACGCAGCTCCGGGACCTCAAGCAAGCTAGACGTCACTTCCAAACTGCTTATCGAGATGGTGACCGAGGCGTCCTTGCAGGATGTTGTGGGATCCATGGGGAACGGCTCCATTAATTATACGTGGTGCCGGCCCGATGGCTCACTCCGTTCTCGGATCGACTTCGTGTTTGCCTCTCGGGCAGTCAGGCAGTGTAGGCACTCTATGGTCCCCTGCTTCTTCTCCGACCACAGGGCCATTCAGGTCCAGTGCACCCTAGGCACCGGGTTCCCCCCGGGCCGTGGGTCCTGGAAGCTGAACTGCGCTCTGCTGAGTCGGGGAGATGTGCTGGCGGAGCTTAGGGATACCTACATATCCTGGCGGAACGACAAATGCTTCTTTAAATGTACTAGTGACTGGTGGGAGTATGTTAAAGTCCAGTTTCGTTGTTTCTTTCAGGCCAAGCAACAACATCAGGCGTGTGAGAAAAAGAAGGCCTTCAGAGCACTGCAACGTGAGTTGCGGTCCCTGCAAGATCTTCACCGGTGCGGCTGGGACGTAGGGGAGGACCTGGATAAGACCAAAAAGAGCCTGAAAAGGCACTTTGAGGAGGAATCCAGACGAATCGTCTTCCGTTCCAAAGTGGAAAACCTGGATAAGGATGAGAAGTGTAACTCGTTCTTTTTCAGGAAACTCCATGCCGGCCACACGCCCCTGAACGAACTCCGAGACAAAGACGGCAACATGCGCTCGGGGAAGGAGGAAGTAATGGGAGTCGTCACAGACTTCTACAGCGACCTCTACTCCCTGAGGAACACCGACCAGAAGGCCGCCGATAAATTCCTGTCAGGTATCACTAACCACCTTGATCCTGCAGGTACGGAGGCCATGGATGACCCTCTGACGGTGGGGGAGGTGCTCTCTGCCGCTAGATCCTTTAGGCCCGGCAGGACCCCGGGCAGTGACGGCCTCCCAGCAGAGCTCTATGTAGCGCTGGGGGACCTGATCTGTCCGGACCTGTTGGAACTCTATGGGGAGATGGTGGTGGAGGGTACAATGCCCCCATCCTTGAGGGAAGGAATGATCACGATCCTGTATAAGCGGAAGGGGGAGAGATGTGACCTGAAAAACTGGCGTCCCATCTCTCTCCTGAACGTGGACTACAAGATCCTCGCCAAGGTACTGGCAAATCGGCTGAAGGTCGTCATCGGCGGAATCGTCCACCCGGACCAGACCTGCGGCATTCCAGGCCGCAGGATCGCAGACAGCCTCGCCCTTGTGAGAGACACGGTGCACTACATCCAGGACCGCCGTGTTCATGCCGCCCTGGTCAGCCTGGACCAGGAGAAGGCATTCGACCGGGTCTCTCACGAATTTATGGGCAAGGCTCTGCGCAGGCTAGGTCTGGGCAGGAGGTTCTGTTCTTTTGTTGACCTGATGTATTTTGACATTTGCAGCACGGTGTTGGTGAACGGCTGGAAGACCGACCCCTTCCCTGTCCTCTCTGGGGTCAGGCAAGGCTGCCCTCTTTCACCTCTCCTTTTTGTTTGTGTTATAGAATCCTTCGCGGAGGCTATCCGACAGAACGGGGAGATCAGAGGGATCACCGCACCAGGACCTGGACATTACGAGGTCAAGTGCTCGCTGTACATGGACGACGTGACCGTCTTCTGCGCTGACCGGCGTTCGGTGACTACACTCGTCCAGACCTGCGAGGAGTTCGGACAAGCTTCAGGGGCCAAAGTCAACTGCGGCAAGTCAGAAGCCATGCTCTTCGGGGACTGGCAACTGGCCTCTTCTGCCCCCTTCCCATTTACCATCAAACCAAACTTCATCAAAATTCTGGGAGTCTGGTTCGGGAAGGAAGGCGCAGCCCTCAAGTCTTGGGAAGAACGCTTGGCCAAGGTGAATCAAAGAATCGGACTGTGGAGCCTTAGACACCTCACGATTGAAGGTAAAGCACTCGTCCTGCGAAATGAAGTTTTGCCTGTGCTCCAGTACACCGCACAGGCATGGCCCCCTCTTGCCACCGTTTCTAGGGCCATCACCAGGACAGTGTTTCGCTTCATCTGGGGATCTAAGATGGACAGAGTGAAACGAGCCATCATGTACAAAGAGCCCCGCAAGGGCGGAAAGGGCATACCGGACCTGCCCACTTTACTGCGGATTGCCTTTGTTTGTGACAGCGTTCGTCGGACTCTAAGAACTGCTAACGGCTCTGCGGGCAAGGCTATGTCTCGCTTTTTCCTCCTGCCCCTCTGGAGGGGTCTGGGCTGGGACAAGTGGGACAGCTCCATCCCTTACAACTGGCACGCTCCCTGGTTCTACGGGGACGTCGTCAGGTTTGTGAGGGAACACCAGCTGGAGGGCCTTAAACCCGACTTGTGGAAGCCAAAAACTATCCACAAACTCATCAGAGCAAAGGACGTGGTCGAGTCAATTCCAGGGATCCAGGACGACACACTAGAGACAGTTTGGACTAATGTGTCGTCAAACAGGTTGACTAACGGGCATAAGGACTTGTCATGGATGGCCATTCAGGGCGGACTGCCAATCCGGTCATTCATGCATGCCCGTAACCTGTGCAAAACCCGGTACTGCCCCAGGTGCCCTTTCGTGGAGGAAACATCTTACCACCTGTTTTGGGAGTGCCGCTTTGCACAGCGCCTGTTGGATGCCCTGGAACATGAACTCAAAGACTCAGTGCCCAGGAACGGCCTGCAACACACTTCGGTGCTGTACGGACTATTTCCTGGGATCCATACTGTTGGAGCCATCCAGGAGGCCTGGCGCCTTATGAACTGTTTTAAGGACGCTATTTGGTTTGCTAGGAACCGGCTCATTCTCAGGAGGGAGAACAAGTCCGTCCAGGACTGCCGCAGACTTATCCATAGTATGCTGCAGGACTACAACATCTCGGACGTCGACGAAGAAGAAGAGGAATAAACCCCTCTCCTTCCCCCTCTCCCCCCGTTTGTATTTGTCCTCTCAATAAAGCTAAGGGCATGTGATCCCCCCTCCCTATCCCCTCCTTCCCACTTCCCCTTCCCTCATCACTGTCTAAATGCTTTGTTGGAAGGTTTTGTGATTGAATAGGTATGCTAGTGTAGCATTCATTGCGATGTATAGTGTAGGTTAGCCTGTGCTTTACATAACAATGCCATGCTCGCAAAGACGACTGTAAGTAATTTATTATGTACTGTTTCATGGCCTGTGCTGCGTCACAGTACTAAAGTATGTATGTATGATGACTGATCGTAATAAAGACGTTTCAATCAAAAGCCCTATAACAGAGTATGGAGGGAGGCAGCAGCATGCATCTAGATTCATTTTTGGATCTCAGTTTAATTCATGCCACGTTTTTTTACATAGCCATCTGTGGATCTCAGATTTATACCAGTTTTTTTTGGACCTTGTAATATATTACAAGTGCTCAGGTCTCCTTTCTGTGGATTTCCCATGATGGAGAACCTCTATTATGCCTGCACTTGTGGTATTGTGGGAAAGATATTCAAATTAGCTCTCCCAAGATTACCTGAAGGCAGCAGATGTTAGACATGATAATTTGCACATATTTTTCCAAGAAATAAATTGAGGTGTCATCTAGCCTACAATAGTAAATCATCACCTAGTATGTCAAAAGGTCTCCCTGATGGAAATAGTAAACATACAGAGGGTCCCCCAGGTCCTTGCACCTAGAAAAGCTGTTGTCATGTAATATGATGTGATTCAGGGCTTTTTGTTCTGCATTAGCTACCTGCCGAGGTGAAGTTACTTAGTTTTTCTTTTTGAGCATAATCAGTCTCTTTGTCATTCAGCTGTTTGAAGGTAAAGCAGTATTTGTGTGGGTGATGTACTGTTTTTGTAGTCCTTATCCACTTTGCTAGCTGTTAGGATGGCCATTGTTTTATTTCTGGAGGTTTCATGTTATGCTTTTAATATTTGACTCCAGTTATACAGTTGTTCTGGACCTTGCTATGGTGTACATTGGTTCATGTCTCCTTTCTGTGGTTTCCTCATGATGGAAAACTGTTATTATGGCAAGTACATGTATGCGTTACTGTAGAACAGGCGATGATGCCCCTGTGGTATTTTGGGAGAGATATACAAAGGACATTCCTACACCTATCTGAAGACAGTAGATGCTAGACCTGAACTAAGCATGTTTAGGCTGGAAGGCCTCCCATCCTATGGGTTCTGTGCTCTACCTACTGTCAACCTGCACCTGGTTGAATCTTCCAATGGCTGAGGTCTCCTTTTTGTGGATGTCATCCCATCTTTTCTAGATTCATTTCTGGATCTCAGTTTATAGAAATGTTCTGCACATTGTGATATATTACAAGGGCTCAGGGCTCATTTCTGTAGATTTTGTATCATGTTTTCTGCATTCTTTTCTGGATCTCAGTTTACTTAACCTCACCCCAGCAGCCAGCCACTGCAGGAAAAAAAAAGTCCTGCATCACAGCATATTATGAGAACAGCTTTTCTAGGTGCATGGCCCTGGGGGACCCTCTCTATGTTTACTATTTCTATCAGGGAGACGTGTTATCATACTAGGTGATTATCTACTATTGTTGGCTAGATAACACCTCAATTTGTCTCTGGGAAAAATATATACAAATTATCATGTCTAACATCTTCTACCTTCAGGTAGGCTTGGGAGAACTAATTTGAATATCTTTCCCACAACACCACAGGGGCTTCACCTAGCCTGCAACACGATTAGAGATGAGCACATTTTTCAAAAATTTTGATTTGCCGGTTCGCCGAATATTTTTGGAAAAATTTGTTTTGATCCAAATTTATTTGTGGTGAATTACATTAAAAAAAGGCTATTTCCTGGCTGCAGAGAGCCTTTATAGTGGTGTAGAACACAGTGCCTTGCAGTAACACGCATAGGGAGTCTGCTGTGGTAGTGAAATAATACTGTGAGTCCGTATGATATGCAGATGACGTCGCACTTAGAATCACTGCACACTTCACTTATTTGGGCAGTCATGGGGCCAAAACTGACCAAATAACTCAAGTATAAACTCAGCCTTACAAGTTGATGTTAATGCCACTCTTTTTACACCGTTGTCAGCTGATTCCACATAGATGTTTACAGAACCTGTTCTATTAACCCCTTCAACCCCGGGCCTGTTTTCACCTTCCTGCCCTGGCCAACTTTTGCAAATCTGACACGTGTCACTTTGTTGTAATAACTTTAAACGCTTTTACTTATACAGGCCATTCTGAGATTGTTTTCTCATCACATATCGTACTTCATGACAATACCAAAATTACCAAATTTCAATTTCTCTACTTTTATAATCGATAGTAATACCTCCAAAAATAGTAATTACTTTACATTCCCCATATGTCTTATTCATGTTTGGATCATTTTGAAAATTACATTTTATTTTTTGGGGACGTTAGAAGGCTTAGAAGTTTGGAAGCAAATCTTGAAATTTCCAAAACCCACTTTTTAAGGACCAGTTCAGGTCTAAAGTCACTTTGTGAGGCTTACATAATAGAAACCACCAAAAAATGACCTCACTTTAGAAACTACACCCCTCAAGGTATACAAAACTGATTTTACTAACTTTGTTAACCCTCTATAGGTGTTCCACAAGAATTAATGGAAAATGAAGATGAAATTTCAGAGTTTCACGTTTTTGGCTGATTTTACATTTTTATAATTTTTTTCCAGTAGCAAAGCAAGGGTTAACAGCCAAATAAAACTCAATATTTATTACCCTGATTCTGCGGTTTACAGAAACACCCCACATGTGATCGTAAACTGCTATACGGGCACACGGCAGGGCGCAGTAGGAAAGGAACGCCATGTGGTTTTTGGAAGGCAGATTTAGCTAAACTGGTCTTTAGATTTCATGTCCCATTTGAAGCCCTCCTGATGCACCACTAAAGTAGAAATTTAAAAAAGTCAACACAATTTGGAAACTACGGAATAAGGTGCCAGTTTTATTAGTACTATTTTGAGATACATATGATTTTTAATTGCTCTATATTACGTTTTTTGTGAGGCAAGGTAACCAAAAAATGGATGTTTGATTTTTATTTTTAACAACTTTTATCTGACAGGTTACATCATGTGCTATTTTTATAGAGCAGGTTGTTACGGACGCAATAATATCAAATATGTCTACTTTCTATGATTGAGTGTTTCAGTTTTAAATAATAAAGCAGTTTTTTGCAGGAACAGTTGACGTTTTTATTGGTACCAATTACGGGTACATATGACTTTTTGATCATTCATTATTACACTTTATGGGGCAAGGTGACCAAAAAATTGGTTGTTTTGGCACCGTTTTTATTTATTTATTTTTACAGCATTTACCTAAGGGATTAGGTCATGTGATTTTTTTATAGAGCAGATCATTATGGACGTGGCAATACCTAATATGTTAACTTTTTCCTATTTATTTAAGTTTTACACAATAATAGCGTTTTTGAAACCGAAATAATGTTATTTTAGTGTATCCATAGTCTGAGAGCCATAGGTTTTTAATTTTTTGACTGATTCTCTTAGGTAGGGTCTAATTTTTTGCGGAATGAGGTGATGGTCTGATTGGTACTATTTTGGGGGGCATACACCATTTTGATCACTTGCTGTTGCAATTTTTGTGATGTAATGTGACAAAAATGTCTTTTTTTTACACCTTTTTTATTTTTACGGTGTTCACCTGAGTGGTTAGGTCATGTGATATTTTTATAGAGCTGGTTGTTACGGACAGGGCGATACCTAATGTGTATTAATTTTATTTATTTTTTCACTTTAGCACAATAATAGCAGTTTTGAAACAAAAAAAAAATGTTTGTCTCCATGTTCTGAGATCTATATATTTTTTTATTTTTTGGGCGATTGTCTTAGGTAGAGGCTTATTTTTTGTGGAATGAAGTGACTGTTTTATTGATACCATTTTGAGGGACATACGCCTTTTTGATCGCTTGGTGCTGCACTTTTTGTGATGTGAAGTGACAAAAATGGCGTTTTTTACACGTTTTTCTATATATTTTTTTATGGTGTTTGTCGGACAAGGTGGATCATGTGATATATTTATAAAGACAGTCATTACGGACGCGGCGATACCTAATATGTGTGGGTTTTGTTTTTCAGTTTTTTATTATAAAATAAGGAGAAAGGGGCGTTTTTTTCTTTACTTTATTAATTTAATTACTTTATTAATTTTATTAAAACACTTTTCTTTTTACATTTTTTTCTTTACTTTATTTTTGATGTTCACTTTTGGGGGTCTGATCTCCTCTGCAATACATTACAATATATCTGTATTGTAATGCATTGCCTGTTAGTGTATGACTTTGAGTCATACACTAACAGGTTGCCTAGGAGACCGAGCCTGAGGCTGGATTTCCTCGGCACCCGTAGAAGGCAGTTTCTGATGCCGTGCAAGGCATTGGGCAGCTTCTGCATGGCATCGGGCTGCCTTGTCACGCATCGGGTCTGTTGTGGAAATTTTATTAGGATGTGTATTTAATATATTGTGTATTGTCATTATGTATCTCAGTGTCAGGGTAAACCATTGGAGTGGATATCTTCCTGTGTATGTGGAGAATTACCTTTCCTTACACAGGGTGGAGTGGCCCTTCCTCTGGGGACTTTGGACAGAATGAACCTGGGTGAGCACTTTATTAAATGGATACAATTGCTTTATTGTGGATCTACTGCCAGTGTTAAGATAAATGGGATTGACTCCGAACAGTTCCCCCTACAGCGAGGCACTCGGTAGGGCTGTCCCCTCTCACCTCTGATATTTGCCTTGGCTTTAGAACCCCTTGCATGTAGAATTCGACAATCTGATGAGATTGTTGGCTTTGGAGGGAGAGGAGAGGAAGATAAAATTAGTCTGTACGCAGATGATATTCAGTTTTTTTTGAGGGAGGGGTGGAAATCTGTTCCACCTGTCATGAATATTTTGGAAGAATATGGTTCAATATCAGGGTATAAAGTAAACTGGGATAAGTCTGAACTTCTCCCCCATGTTCAAGCACCCCATGACGGCTGTTTGGGTATCCGGCCACTTGAACCAACCAACTCTATTTGATATTTGGGTATTAGAATTAGTGCAGATTTGACTAGATATAATCTTCTAAATATAGTTCCTATGATCAATAAGGTGAGGGAGAAGATCCGCATTTGGCAGAAGTTGCCTTTGTCACAGGTAGAAAGGTCAGGATGGTGGTCCTCCCTATCGCTCTATACCCCTTGACAGCGTGCCTGATATGGATCGACGACTCATTTTTTGGGCTGCTGGATAGACTGCTGAATGAGTTAATCTAGGGGAGGGGAAGGGTTAGGATCAAGCAAAAATATCTTTGGCTCTCAGAGAGAGATGGTGGTCTCTCCCTTCCATTCCTTCAGGGATACTATATAGCAGCTCAGATAAAGTGGTGGGTGGGACGGGGTAACGGACCACCAGCCTCCCTGTTGTTAAATATCCTGTCAAGGGACTTTCAGAGGCCGTATGGGGATATTTTTTCTATTTTGGAGACTGGTCACCCGGGGAAAAGGAAAAAACAGTGTTTAACCCCTTAGGGACACAGCCTTATTTCACCTTAAGGTACAGGCCATTTTTTGCAAATCTGACCAGTGTCACTTTAAGTGCTGATAACTTTAAAACGCTTAGACTTATCCAGGCCGTTCTGAGATAGTTTTTTGTCACATATTGTACTTCATGACACTGGTAAAATGAAGTAAAAAAAAAAATTTTTTTTGCATAAGAAAATACCTAATTTACCAAAAATTTGGAAAAATTAGCAAATTTTAAAGTTTCAGTTTCTCTACTTCTGTAATACATAGTAATACCCCCCAAAATTGTGATGACTTTACATTCCCCATATGTCTACTTCATGTTTGAATTATTTTGGGAATGATATTTTATTTTTTGGGGGATGTTACAAGGCTTAGAAGTTTTGAAGTAAATCTTGAAATTTTTCTGAAATTTACAAAAACCCAATTTTTAGGCACCACTACATGTCTGAAGTCACTTTGCGAGGCTTACATAATAGAAACCACCCCATTCTATAAACTCGACCCCTCAAGGTATTCAAAACTGATTTTACAAACTTTGTTAACCCTTTAGGTGTTGCACAAGAGTTATTGGCATATGGGGATGAAATTTGAGAATTTCATTTTTTTTCCCTAATTTTCCATTTTAACCCATTTTTTCCACTAACAAAGCAAGAGTTAACAGCCAAACAAGACTGTATCTTTATTGCCCTGACTCTGCCGTTTACAGAAACACCCCATATGTGGCCGTAAACTACGGTACGGCCACACAGCGGGGCGTAGAGTGAAAGGTGCGCCGTTTGGTTTTTGGAAGGCAGATTTTGCTGGACTGGTTTATTTACACCATGTCCCATTTGAAGCCCCCCTGATGCACCCCTAGAGTAGAAACTCCCTAAAAGTGACCCCATCTAAGAAACTACACCCCTCAAGGTGTTCAAAACTGATTTTACAAACTTTGTTAACCCTTTAGGTGTTGCACAAGATTTAATGGAAAATAGAGATACAATTTAAAAATTTCACTTTTTTGGCAGATTTTCCATTTTAATATTTTTTTTTCCAGTTACAAAGCAAGGATTAACAGCCAAACAAAACTCATTATTTATGGCCCTGATTCTGTAGTTTACTGCTGTATGGGCACACGGCAGGGCGCAGAAGGAAAGGAATGCCATACGGTTTTTGGAAGGCAGATTTTGCTGGACTGTTTTTTTTTACACCATGTCCCATTTGATGCACCCCTAGAGTATAAACTCCAAAAAAGTTACCCCATTTTAGAAACTACGGGATAGGGTGGCAGTTTTGTTGGTACTAGTTTAGGGTACATATGATTTTTGGTTGCTTTATATTACACTTTTTGTGAGGCAAGGTAACAAAAAATAGCTTTTTTGGCACTTTTTTTTTTTTGTTATTTACAACATTCATCTGACAGGTTAAATCATGTGGTATTTTTATAGAGCAGGTTGTCACGTACGCGGCGATGCCTAATATGTATACCATTTTTTTTTTATGTAAGTTTTACACAATTATTTCATTTTTGAAACCAAAAGAATCATGTTTTAGTGTCTCCATAGTTTGAGAGCCATAGTTTTTTCAGTTTTTGGGCGATTATCTTAGGTAGAGTCTCATTTTTTGTGGGATGAGATGACAATTTTATTGGAACTATTTTGGGGTGCATATGACTTTTTGATCACTTGCTATTACACTTTTTGTGACGTAAGATGACAAAAAAATTGCTTTTTTTACACCGTTTTTATTTTAATTTTTTTTTTACGATGGTTACCTGAGGGGTTAGGTCATGTGATATTTTTATAGAGCCGGTCGATACGGACGCAGCGATACCTAATATGTATACTTTTTTTATTTATGTAAGTTTTACACAATGATTTCATTTTTGAAACCCAAAAAATCATGTTTTAGTGTTTCCATAGTCTAAGAGCCATAGTTTTTTTTCAGTTTTTGGGCGATTATCTTGGGTATGGTATGATTTTTGCGGGATGAGATGATGGTTTGATTGGTACTATTTTGGCGTACATGCGACTTTTTTGATCAGTTTTATTACCTTTTTTTGGGAAGTAAGGTGGGCAAAATTTCAATTTCCTCATAGTTTTTTATTTTATTTTTATGTCGTTCACCGTGCGGGGAAAGTAACATGACCGTTTTATAGATCAGGTCGTTATGGATGCGGCGATACCTAATATGTGTAGTGTATTTAATTTTTTTAATTTTTATTCAGTGATAAATGTGTTTTTTTTTTTACTTTACTTTTTTCCCTTTTTTTACATTTTTTTGACCCAGACCCACTTGGTTCTTGAAGATCCAGTGGGTCTGATGTCTGTATAAAACAGTACAGTACACTATATAGGGTTTTGCACTGTATTTTACTTACACTTTGTCTGAACAGATCTATGCCTTTAGCACAGATCTGGTCAGCACCATGGACAGCAGGATGCCTGAGAAGGCGTCCTGTTGCCATGGGAACCTTCCCCGTCTGCTCGGTTGTAGCCACAACTTTGCAGACGGGGAAGGGTAAGGAGGGGGGCTGTCTGGGGGCTCTCTCCCTCTCCCTGCTGTGCAAAGGCACAGCAGCCCCCCGATGGGAGAGGGAGGGAGCTCCCTGAGCTGTTGACCTTTTCCATACAGCGGTCCGTACGGACCGCGGTATGGAAAGGGTTAAACGGCTGACATCGCATCACAGATGTCAGCCGTTTATACCAGAGTGTCAGCAATGTGCTGACACCCTGGTATACCCACTGGCCACCAACGATTATTCAAGGGGAGGCGGGCAGGGGATCGCTATCCCGCCTGCCGCAGCTCCTGCACCGCCCGCAACCCCCCCCCTGCACCTCCCACCGGGATAAAATCATTCAGGGGTGCAGGGGGGGGGGGAGATAAATATATATTTTAGTAATACTAAAGTTTCTGATCCCTGACCGCGGGGATCAGAAACTGCAGAAAGCGCAGCAAACCGCAGGTCTGAATTGACCTGCGGCTTGCTGCGATCGCCAACCCCGCGCATTTAGCCTAGGTGCCTGCTCAATGATTTGAGTAGGCACCTTGTTCCGATCACCCCCGGCCGGGTGGCAGTGATCGGAACAACACATGACGTACCGGTACGTCACGTGTCCTTAAGAGGTTAATTAGCGATACGTTAAATAGGGTCTGGAATAAGATTAAAAAGATACTGGGTGTAATATGCCCCACTCATTTTACTCCACTTTGGCACAATCATAATTTAAAAGAATTTATGTCAATTGTAGATTACAAATACTGGAATTCACGTGGTATTAACCGCTTAACCCATATAATATCACACAGTAATATCATCCCTTTAGATGAATTAATAAAAGGCACAACTGTCACCTTTTTAGATAGATATACTGTAGATATGCACAAATAAGGCACGCATTTATGAGCACTCAGGAAAAAAGCCTTTTGTCTATTAGGGCAAACTCTTTTTTGGACTATTGTTTCAAATTTAAACAATCACAACTTACACTTTCTCAAATATATCACAGATTTCGGGACTGTTTAGGGGAAATAACAACATTCAAAAGCGAGGGAGGCTGGGAAGCTGAACTGGGCGATGGGAGAATCTTGAATTGGCATATAGTATATCAAAACATAAAAAAAAGTATTGATTTCCCAGAAATATAGATTGATTCAGTTCAGAATTGTACATCGCCTATACTACTCCCCCGCCTTCCTCGCCAAAATATAGAAGGAAAAAAAGGATATGCGTTGGAAGTGCTCAGCAGAAAATGCTGATCTAGGTCACTTATTATGGAACTATCCAGAAGTAGGTGGTTTTTGGACCAGTATTTATGAGGAACTATATAGAAGATATAAGATCAAATTGAACCGATGTTTCATGCAGGCAATATTATGTCTCTTCTCCCCTACTGATTTAACGCCCTATCAGATACGAGTTTGCTTGGAGGGTTTTATGGCCGCGAAGGCCTTGATTGTTAAATACTGGGGCACAAAAAATAGCCCCAGCTTCTCAGAGTGGAGGGCCCGGATGGACACCATTGATGCCTACAGAAGAATAGCAAGAATATTAGAGTGATGTTAGAAAGGGTAGGTTTTCCGATCCAAAAATCCCAGTCATTGGTAGTACTGGAAATCGAAACCAAAGTAGTAATTAAGGTACAGTCGGACCCCGCAGCAGTGAAATAAGGGGGGGGGGGTAAATTGGGTTAAGTATATTAATCTGTGTATAACTACTTTTTATCCTCAAATTGTATGCTATGGAATTTTATATACTTGACTTAGAAAACAATAAAGGAATTTTTTTTTTTTTTTAAAGTACCCCAGAACCACACCTAAAAGTAAAGTGGTTTATTCAGCAAGGTGGGGTAATGGTCCCAGACATGGTTCTTTGCAAAGGCATAGAAGCCAGGCACAGCCAAGGTTATTGATCCATGAAGCAGATTTTAAATCCCAATATGAACGGTTAAAATTTAAAAATGTGAAGCTCAGAGAGGAAACAGATCGGTTCCTGGAATTCAGCAGAGTTTCTTATTTTGTGTGCCAGAGAAGGGAAAATAAGGTCTTTGTAAACCATTTTGTTGTTTGTATTTAAAGAAAATGGAGGAACTCTTAGACCTAATTTTAATTGACCTTTCACTTCCCCTGGAAACCAGTTTTGGGACCTTGTAATGTTAAATCCTGCTTCTTTGGTAAAGTGAATCTGAAGTTGGTTTGGGGCTGGGCAAATTAGCATTTCAATGACTGGGTGGGTAGAAATTCTCCTGCCAGTTTTTATGGTTTCAGGTGAACCCTCCAAGACATTGATGTGTTAATTTAGTCCTATGCAATTGTATGTGTTCCAAAGGTTTTTTTTTTTTTGTATTTGAGTTTTGGTTTTTAAGTTAAAATTTACTTTTTACTGAATCTCAATGTATATAGCAAGACTTCCTGTAACTGATGTTTTCTACGTTGTTTTTTCTCTCCTTTTTACAGGTTTTCTTTAACTAACTAATTTTTATTTTTAGGTTTTTCCTTCTTGCATATTTTGGCTATTTTTGTTTGGGTATTTCTTTGATTCATTTATATTTACCTTTTTCTGCAGTTCTATATTCAATCTTAACATACTTTTTTTCTTTATATTTCTATTTTCCAAGTGACAGTTCTCCACTCCAGGACTCTTCTCTTTTTAACAACCAGAGGTTAACCCCATATTTCTTTTTACTTTATCAGATTGACTGGTGGAGCCACATTGTTCTGTAGAGAAAGAGGATATTCACTGTGCTGTGCAATTTAGTCTGGCGATGTAGTGTAAGGGTTGTGTGCATACACTGTGAGGTGTAGAGACATAATGCGGGGTTGTGATCTGTGGTTGTTGACTAATTGTTTGGCATAGTTCTGTACCAAAAGTGTTGGAACAACAAGCCATAGAGCTACACATCACCTCGGTTAGGGTTTCTAGTTGGGGGGACTATAGTGGTATAGTGGTTGTAGTCCGTCAATCCACTGCAGATGAAGGCACCAGGCGGTGCTCTCCTAAATTGGTGCAGAGGTTTCCCTGGACACAGGGGTAAGACTAGAGTTGATTAATCGCCATGGGCAATGGGCCGTCCATGCAAGGGAAGAAAAGTGAGGCTTCCCACAGTCAGACGGCTGCACAGTACATGAAAACAAGTTTTGAAAGCCATGAAGCCCCTTTAAAGAATAGAGGAGGTGGTCCAAGGGAACTAATGGGAGTATCCCTCTGGAAGGTAGGTAGCGCAATGGTGGCTGCAAAAGTCAATCATGGTAATTAAGCAGGGCGTACAGAACCCAGTTTCAATCCGGAAGAACCGAGTGATGTACACCTGGCCTAAGGGGTAAACTGAGTTTAGGGATCCGATGCAGGAAGCAGAGGAGGCTCTATCTGGGCTGACTTTGTTGAAACAGGCCGGATCCACTAAACCCGGGCCTACTGAAACAACCAGTACCTGAGGTAACTGAGTCCCCAACTGTCACTTCCACCTCCACTACTGACAGGGTAGCTTCCCTCTCTCTCTTTCTCTCTCATCCCTCCCTCATCTCTCTATCCTTGAGACGATGCACCATGTTGAATACAGCTTCTCTTCGTCCTGGTTTTGAGGACGATGAGAAGGAGGGGAAGTGGTGCAGAAAACAACAATCTTTAAACTTTTTACTAACCATTCTAACCTCTCAACTGTCAATCAATTTTCTAACCTAGTAGGGAAATACGTTGAGAACCATCACGACTGCCTCTTCTTTGACGGTACTTGGGTCAGATTTTTGCAAAGAAGGTAAAAATCACGGCCGATCCATGGCCTGAATGTTCTGCTGTAATCATTTATTCCATCAGGTATGCCCCAGTCAGCCACACTGGTTATCACCCGATGTCCACCACCGGGTTCGGGAGTCTCTCCCGGACCCAGACTCAATAACCAGTGTTCATTCTAGTCAACCAGGTGATTGGGTCGTGCTAAAGAAACATCCGAGGACGGGACTAGAGCCGAGATATCTTGGGCCATTCAAGGTGCTGCTGATGACGCCAACCTCTCTGAAGTTTGAGGGACGAGACAACTGGATCCACACCAGTCACTGCAAGAAGCTGCTCAACTACGTCAAAGAATGAAGAGTATCACTTTTGTTTAGTTTCATTTTTAGGGAGGGAAACGCACCTCAAACTAGCCAGGGCCACAAGGAGACATTTGTTGATAACACATAACGATACTTTCCTAGAGGGTAATATCAGCTATAGGTTTAATAATAGCTCTGGCTCCGGCTCCTTGCTTGTTAATCCTGTATGGGTGTCCGGGCAGCTAGGTGGCCTGTAGATGTGGCAGGCCCATACTGACAGGAGCAGTGCAGAGGCGGAGCTATGACTAGTGAGGGTTGGAATCGTTTTTTAAAGCTTTGGGAGGTCTTGGGGCTCCCTGGTTTACCATTGGATCCGGGCGAAAGGAAATAGGCCATTCCTTTTATACGCCGGAGTGAGATGTTCCTGATGTCTAATCAACCAAGTTACCGAAGCCCAAACAGACCAGACGCCCTGAAGACCAAACCATGGACCAGATGCAGAGGATTCCAAACCAGCCGGCGACCAGCGCAAAATGCCACCTCCTGAGTCAGCTCCCGAAGAAAATAATCTCTGAGTCAAAGAAGATGATCGAGATTCATCGAGGGACACTGGGGAGCATATGACAAAGAGGAGGGACTGTTGTGGAAATTTTATTAGGATGTGTATTTAATATATTGTGTTTTGTCATCATGTCTCTCAGTGTCAGGGTAACCATTGGAGTGGATATCTTCCTGTGTATGTCCTGTCACAGCTGCTGGGCGCAGAGGTCTCAGTCGGCGAATGGTCCATGTGCTATGCACTGGGCTGTGGGCCGGGGGAGACTGATGTGTTCAGCAGAGCAGTGTTTTCTTGGCGAATGTATGGCCGCCGGCTAGGGCCGCCGCACAAGATGCAGATTTATTGGCTTGGCGTGGATGCATTTGTTAAGAGAACAAAATATGAAAGGAATGTGCGTTTGTTGTCTCTAGTGCGCCTGATCAGCCGCTGGAGATAATGACGTTGTCCTGTAAATAAACATGCATGAGGATCATGCATGGGTGTCAAAGGACAGCCAAAGCTGCAATAAACATAAGACACCATAAAAACATCTTCTATGACCACAAGGGTGGCCCTCACTGGACAGATGGAATATGCCAGGAGATAGCTCCAGCATACACCATAGCTGGAGTACCCCCCAGCTTCAGGCATCCAGCAGAGGCTAAATAGCCCAAGCAGCCACACCCACACACATATAAACCCAGCGTTAAAACACTAGGAAGGGAGTTAACCCTTCCAACACCAGACAGGGGGAGGAAGCCACTTAAAGGGGAAGTGCACACACAAGCATGGAAAACTAAACGTTGCGTGGCAACCATGTCACAGCAATCACCCAGAAGGCCGAGACACTGCCACCGCATGCACACACAGCAACACGTTGCCGCGGGCAACTGCAAGTGTAGCAACAGTGTCACAGCGCACACCATAGGCCGTGACACTAGGCTGGTGCTTCCCTACCACAGAACGTGCCCCGGAGGATTTCATACTGTCTTCCTCAACACTGTGCTGCCAGCCCAGGGAGGCTTTCTGCTAACCGTGAGTAAACCGATGAACTGTGTTATTATTTGGCCCCTCGTCGGCCCACCGTGCACCTCACATGTTGCCCCTGCGGTTCTGGCTGGCTGCACGAGCAGTTGCATGAGTTTAAGATCATGCTAGAGAATGGGTCATGGAAAATTATGCACAACTTTAAAGGGGCAGACTGATGTGGATGACACTGTTAAGCCTCATCCACACATCAGTGTTTGGTCAGTGATTTCCATCAGTGATTGTGAGCCAAAACCAGGATAGGGGCCTCCACAGAGATAAGGTATAAGGGACGGATTTCCACCTGCTCTGTGTTTAGAGCCGCACCTGGTTTTAGCTCCGAATCACTGACCAAACACTGACTGTGTGAATGAGGCATAAAAGGGATTCTGTCATGAGATTTTAGCCCTATAAGCTAAACATATGCCCATGTCCGTACTAATAACACAAATCCTAAACTGGCCTTATTAAACCTGCTTGTGGCTCTATTAGCCGAAAAAACTGTTTTTTATAACCTGTCAATCACCTACCTAAGGTGCCCAAGGGGACGTCCGTTAATATAGGGCGCCCGGCCTTCTGGTGCCCAGCGCCTCCTTCCCAGTCTTAATCGCCGCCCTCCCTGTCTACTGTGCCGCCTTCCTCACCTCAGCGCCACCTCCGCAATCCTCCTGTCCCTCTGCCAGATCCTCCGCCTGCTCACTAGGCTCAGCCTGATGCGGCGCGGACTCCTAGCAGCGGCTTCGTTGCGCGAAGTGCGCATGCGCATCAGGCCGGGCGCATGCACACTTCGCTGAACGAAGCCGCTGCCAGGAGTCCACGGCGCATCAGGCTGAGCCTAGTGCGCAGGCGCCAGATCTGGCAGAGGGGAAGGTCCGCTATGGAGGTCAGTGTTAAGGGGCAGATTGCTGTAGAGGCCACTGTTAAGGGGACAGGATGTTGGTGAAATCACTGTTAAGGAAATGGGGTACTGTGGAGGTCACTAATAAAGGGACAGCCGCTGTGGAGGTCACTGTTAAAGGGCCGGCTGCTGTGGAGGTCTCTGTTAAGGGGACAGGGAACTGGGGAGGTCACAGTTAAGGAGACGGTCCACTATTTTTTTTAAAATCTGTCACCAGGATAATCACTTTTGAAGTAATGCCATAGCCTAATAGCACTTAGTACCTTATTTCCAGATGTGCCTTTGTTCAAGCAATAGATGCTTTTTATCCTCTGAAAATCCAGCTTATTTGGCATTAAAATAAGCCAGTAAGGTGCCCAGAGGGGCGTCATTCTTGCAGGAAGGAGCCCAGGCACACCACCGGCCACAATATGTCCACCCATCCCTCCTACATCACAATCAAGCCATAGCTCTTTCCCCCTTTTCCCTGCTCCCAGCATGACGACGGGCTTGGGCACTAGCAGGAGGCATGCCTGGGTTCTTTCCTGCAAGAGTGACTCCCCTCTGGGCACCTTACTTGCTCATTTGCATACCAAATAAACTGGATTTTCATAAGATAGAAAACATCTATTGCTGAAACAAAGGCACATCTGGAAATAAGATACTAAGTGCTATTAGGCCATGGCTTTACTTCAATAGCAATTATCCTGGTGACAGATTTCCTTTAAAGGGCCAGGGTGCTGTGGATGACACTGTTAAGGGAGCGGAGTGCTGTGGAGGTCACAGTTCAGGGCGCAGGTAAGGTGGCCATTCAGACCACCCTCAAAAGATGGACTTAAAAATCCTGCCCCCAGGTCCCGCTAAGCCACTTCCTGACAGGTTTGGCCCGCAGCCGATGGGGATAGAAAAAATGAAGTTAAATATCAACTTCTGTCAGCTGCAGGGGTGGGAGGGCCGGTGACTTTCTCCCTGCAGCTCACGCTCAGACAGCACAGTGCTGCTGTCTGAGAGTGAGCCGTTCAAAAGGACATCCCTGTGTCCGTCCAGGCCCTGCGCCGGACGGAGGACAGGGAGTCTGAATTCCGGACTGTCCTGCCTAAAACTGGACCTCTGGCCACCATAGGGGCAGGCTGCTGTGGAGGTCACAATTAAGAGGATGGTCTGCTATGGAGGTCAGTGTTAAGGGACGGGGTGCTGTAGAGGCCACTGTTAAGGAGACAAGGTGTTGTGGAAATCACTGTTAAGGAGACGGGGTACTGTGGAGGTCACTATTAAGGGGGCGGGTTATTGTGTAAATCACTGTTAAGGAGACGGGGTACTCTGGAGGTTACTAATTAAGGGACAGCCGCTGTGGAGGTCATTGTTAAAGGGTAGAGCACTGTGGATGTTACTGTTAAGGGGGCAGGCCGCTGTGGAGGTCACTGTTAAGGGAGGAGGGGACTGTGGAGGCCACTATTAAAGGGACTGTGAGGTCACTGTTAAGGGAGCAGGGTACTTTGGCAGTCACTGTTAAGGGGGACGGAATGGTGGAGGTCACAGTTAAGGAGACTGTTACTTATGGTCAGTGTTAAAGAACGGGTGCTGTAGAAGTCACTGTTGAGGGGGCGGGCCCCTGTGGAAGTCACTGTCAATGGGGTGGGGTGCTGTGAAACTCACTGTTAGGCCTCTTTCACACTACAATATGTCCATTTCAGTGTTTTGCGTTCCGTTTTTCACGGATCCGTTTTTCAGTTTTTTTGTTTCCGTTGTGTTTCCGTTTCAGTTCCGTTTTTCTGTTCCGTTTTTCCATATGGAATATACAGTATACAGTAATTACATAGAGAAAATTGGGCTGGGCATAACATTTTCAATAGATGGTTCAGAAAAAAACGGAACGGAAACGGAAGACATACGGATGCATTTCCGTATGTGTTCCGTTTTTTTTGCGGACCCATTGACTTTAATGGAGCCACGGAACGTAATTTGCGGCCAAATATAGGACATGTTCTATCTTTCAACGGAACGGAAAAACGGAAATACGGAAACGGAATGCATACGGAACACATTCAGTTTTTTTTGCGGAACCATTGAAATGAATGGTTCCGTATACGGAACGCAAAGAACGGACCGCAAAACGAAAAAAAAAAACGGTAGTGTGAAAGAGGCCTTAAAAGGGCAGGCTACTGTGAAGGTCAAAGTTAAGGGACTGAGCTACTGTGGACGTCCCATTTTAAGGAGACGTGGCACTGTGGGGGGTCAGTGTTAATGGGTGGGGGGGCTGTGGAGGTCACTGTTAAGGGGGTGAGTACTGTAGATGTCACTGTTATAGTGGATACTTTCAATATCTGTTAACGACACACACAAACATTAAATTAAATAGAAGAAATATACCCATGCGAAGCCGCATCCTTCAGCTAGTAGAAAATATAACAAGGGCAGTTACAAGCATGCCACTTTAAGTGTTTGTACACAGAGGTGAAAATGCACTATCCGACAATCAACCCCAGTCGTCACTAACGACCACAGCACAATCAAGGTCTGATAATAACATATCCCTCCACAATAAGAGTGTAAGATCATACCAGCGATATCATTCCTGGATAATTTATAACACTATCTTGATTATAATGAGGAGGGGTTGCTATGTGTGATTTGGTCAAGCCATAGCATAAAAGTAGGAGTCTATCCGATAAATAATAGGGGCAGTCATGTATATACCACTGTGTGTATTTTAATGTAAGTAATGGGGAGGATTACCAAGAGCCCATAATTTCAAGGTAATGGCTTTCTCCATTCAAATCTGTACAAAATATTGATTAGAATTAACTAATATTTATGTAATATATTTTCTGGTGAGGCAGGTTCAATCAAATAAATGCTGTAAAAGAGAAACCCTTGTTCAAACAATTTGGGCTGAGGGATTTGAGTCTATGGATCAATCTTGCTCCTTTTTGAGGCAATTTGATATCCAGGTTACCCCCCTCCCCCAGGACCTAATTTAATCTTAGAGATCCCCAAGAACCTGAGGACCACTATATTTCCATTATGTACTTAGGCTATGTGCCTGTAAAGAGGAAGTGTCCTTTTTTGTATTGATTGCACTAATGTGTCCAGAAATTCTTCTTTTAAATTCCTGAACAGTCTTTCCAAATTTTGTGCAAGTGTAACGCCTTAGGCCCCTTTCACATGGGCGAGTATTCCGCGCGGATGCGATGCGTGAGTTGAACGCATTGCATCCACACTGAATAGCGACCCATTCATTTCTATGGGGCTGTTCACATGAGCTGTGATTTTCACGCATCACTTGTGCATTGCGTGAAAATCTCAGCATGCTCTATATTCTGTGTTTTTCACGCAACGCAGGCCCCATAGAAGTGAATGGGGTTGCGTGAAAATCGCAAGCATCTGCAACAAGTGCGGATGCGGTGCGATTTTCACGCATGGCTGCTAGGTGACAGTCTATTCACTGTATTATTTTCCCTTATAACATGGTTATAAGGGAAAATAATAGCATTCTGAATACAGAATGCATAGTAAAATAGCGCTGGAGGGGTTAAAAAAATAAATAAAATAACTCACCTTCTCCTCTTGTTCGCGTAAATCCCGGTCTCTTTTTTACTTCTTTAACCCTTTCATGACCAAGGGCCATTGATGCCCCAGTGTCCAGGTCAAAATTTACAAATCTGACATGCGTCACTTTATGTGGTAATAGCTTTGGAACACTTTTACTTATCCACGCCATTCTGAGATTGTTTTCTCGTGACACATTGTACTTCATGATAGTCATATATTTGAGTCAATATATTTCACCTTTATTTATGAAAAAATCCCAAATTTACCAAGAATTTTGAAAAATTCACAATTTTCCAAATTTCAATTTCTCTGCTTCTAAAACAGAAAGTCATACCTAATAAAATATTTATTACTTAACATTCCCCACATGTCTACTTTATGTTTGCATCATTTTGGAAATGTCATTTTATTTTTTTAGGACGTTAGAAGGCTTAGAAGTTTAGAAGCCATTCTTACAATTTTTAAGAAAATTTCCAAAACCCACTTTTTAAGGACCAGTTCAGGTCTGAAGTCCCTTTGTGGGGCTTACATAGTGGAAACCCCCATAAATGACCCCATTGTAGAAACTACACCCCTCAAGTTACTCAAAACTGATTTTAAAAACTTTGTTAACCCTTTAGGCGTTCCACAAGAATTAAAGGAAAATGGAGATTAAATTTCTAAATTTCACTTTTTTGGCAGATTTTCCATTTTATAATTTTTTTTTCTTTAACACATTGAGAGTTAACAGCCAAACAAAACTCAATATTTATTACCCTGATTCCGCGGTTTACAGAAACACCCCACATGTGGTCGTAAACTGCTGCACGGGCACACGGCAGGGCGCAGAAGGAAAGGAATGCCATACGGATTTTGGAAGGTAGATTGTGCTGGATTGGTTTTCTGAACGCCATATGTTTTTTATTTTTGTGCCGATCGTCTTGTGCAGGGGCTCGTTTTTTGCAGAAAGTGTTGAGGTTTTTATTGGTACCATTTTTGGGTACATAGGATTTTTTGATCATTCATTATTACACTTTATGGGGCAAGGTGACCCAAAAATTGGCTGTTTTGGAACAATTTTCATTTATTTATTTTTACAGCGTTCATCTGAGGAGTTAGGTCATGTGATAGTTTTATAGAGAAGATCGTTACGGACGTGGCAATACCTAATATGTATACTTTTTCTTATTTATTTAAGTTTTACACAATAATAGCATTTTTGAAACCCAAAAAATGATGTTTTAGTGTCTTTATAGTCTGAGAGCCATAGCTTTTTTATTTTTTGTGCTATTGTCTTAAATAGGGTATCATTTTTTGCGGGACGAGATGACGGTTTGATTGGTACTATTTTGGGGGTCATAAGCCTTTTTGATCGCTTGCTGTTGCACTTTTTGTGATGTAAGGTGACAAAAATAGCTTTTTGGGCACTGTTTTTTTAATTTTATTTTTATGGTGTTTATCGGACGGGGTCTATCATGTGATATATTTATAGAGATGGTCGTTACGGACGCGGTGACACCTAATATGTGTATTTTATTTTTTCATTTTTTTATAGGAAAAGGCAATTTTCTTTTTTCTAATTTTACATTTTTATTTATTTATTTTTACTTTTATTATTTTCACTTTTTTTTTATCAGTTCCCTCTTGGATCTTGAAGATCCAGTGGGGCTGATAGTTGTACTATACTTTGCAATGCTCTTGCATTCCAAAGTATAGTACTTCCAGATTGCCTGTAGGTGGCAGCACTGGACGCCTTTGCTATGGCAACCATCGGGTGCTGCAATCACAGCGCTGCAGCCCCGATGGTGGAGAGAGGGAGCTCCCTCCCTCTGTTAACCCCATGGATGCCGCAACCGCGGCATCTATAGGGGTTACAGGAGAGTGTCAGCATAGAGCTGACACTCTCTGCTGATGGCGGCGGCTCAGTAATGGAGCCGCCGCCATCACACACAGCAGGGATATGGGGGGGTGGGGGTGTTCGGGAGGCTGCCCACAATATCGAGGAAGGCTGGGGCAGGAGGGGCGGCTAGAAAATTAATGCAGGGGGCGGACCGCATGCCATCAGCGCAGGAGAGGGGCACAGATCGTCGGGGCACAGAGGGGCACTAAGGGCTTGGAGGGGCACAGATCGGGGGGGGGGGCATGAGGAACACTATTGGCTTTCAGGCTCTGATCTGCAGAGCGCAGATCAGAGCCTGAAACCGGCATTTTAACACTGCCGCGATCCGGTTGGTTAGTCTGCACAGACTAACCAATCGGATCGATTGCCGGCAAGGGGCCACTCTGATTGGCCCCTTGCTGGCATTACTGGCCTGTATGCTGTCCGTGACAGCAGCAGGACAGGGGCAGAAGCTTTAATCCAAGCGTTTTGCAGCGCTTGGATTAAAGAGCTGGCTTGACGTCTATACACGTGGTAGCTGCACGGGGCATGTGCAGCTATCACGTATATATACAGATTGCAGTCGTGAAAGGGTTAATGATGAACTACCGGCTAGGACCTGTGGTGACGTCAGATCACATGCTCCAATCACATGGTCCATCACCACGGTGATGGACCATGTGATTGGAGCATGTGATCTGACGTCACCAAAGGTCCTTTAGCCCACAGCTCATCATTAAAGAAGTAAAGAAGAGACCGGAAACTACGCGAACAAGAGGAGAAGGGGAGTTAATTTTTTTATTTTTTTTTAACCCTCAATTGATCACCTACTAAGCATTCTGTATTCAGAATGCTATTATTTTCCCTTATAACCATGTTATAAGGGAAAATAATAACATCTACACAACACCTAACCCAAGCCCGAACTTCTTTTAAGAAGTTCGGGTTTGGGTACCAAACATGCGTGATTTTTCTCACGCGAGTGCAAAACGCATTACAATGTTTTGCACAAACGCAACGCACCCGCACATTTTCCCGCAACGCCCATGTGAAAGAGGCCTTAGAGTGGCATTACCACCTCTTTTTGGACCCCCACTATCTGTAATGGTGTATTCTGTGTCATCTCATGCAAATAATACCATGTCCTGCACAATATGTACATGTATTCATTATTTTACTTATGTTCAAATGTAATGTGCCTGGTTCATCAGCAGATGGCGGCATTTCTGGCAGAGCTGAGTTACCTAGAATGCAGCCCTGCTTTCTTTCTAGCACCCTGTCTACAGAGGGAGGAGTCAGTCTAGCGTTCCCCTCCTTGGGGACAGGGTGTGTGGAGTCTAGCTTACCCCCTGTAAAGGGATGGCTGTGTCCCAGCCAGCAGAGCACTGTCTGCTCTGCTGGGCATAGAGGCCCCAGCTACAAGCCTCAGAAGCCAGGAGGAAAGTTCCCTGAACAAGTTTAGGATGAAGATAGAGACGGACTACACAAGTAAGAAGTTGCAGCAGAAAGAAGGAAAAGTTCCTATTTAATATGGCTAACATAGCAGAGCCGAATGAGTTAAGGTATAGCAGAGCTGAGAGTGTGTGCTTGCTAGAACTTAAGCCAAAGCCTGCTGGTAACCAAAATAGAGTTGGAAGATTGTTCCTTGGTGAAAGTTTATCCAAGTAAAGCTGCGTTTACCTACTTCAACACAAGTCTTGACTCAATTCCTTTCTTCACCCACTTCATCCACAAACCAATTTGCACTGCTTCGGACTACAATGCTTGGGGTTACGGATATCCATGTAGGAGCACCGTGAAAAGTGCTAAAGCCACACCTAAGGGACATTATAGGCAGTCCTCATACCACTCTGGCATTCCTACCTCGGGGTATCAACACCACTATGCTTAAAGGGGACTACATGTCCTTGTTGCTTCAATGCAACTGGCGTCACGACAACTTGCTCTATCAGAGGGACATATATCGTAAAAAACACTTAAGGGGGCAAAGGACACTCCAATCCCCCAGTAGTCCGTTGCACAAGTGCAAGATGCTATGTACACAATACCGCAACTGCAGCAATTGTAATATTCCCTAATATCATACTTTCGTCCATCAACTGGATTAGAAAACTTTTTTATTTCAGGTATTTGCAAAAATATACAATTTCCACAGGGGAAGGAGCCTTTAATGTCATATTTAATATTTTTTTTGTCTCACAGAAAGATGACAATGTACTAACTGGTCCCTTAGGTTTCATCTTCTGCAATATGTAACACTTGGATACCCAGGAAGCACCCCTTTCAGATCCGGGTCACCGGTAAGGCTACTTTCACACTAGCGTTCGGGGCTCCGCTTGTGAGTTCCGTTTGAAGGGGCTCACAAGCGGCCCCGAACGGATCCGTCCAGCCCTAATGCATTCTGAATGGATGCGGATCCGCTCAGAATGCATCAGTCTGGCTCCGTTTGTCCTCCGCTCCGCTCAGCAGGCGGACACCTGAACGCAGCTTGCAGCGTTCAGGTGTCCGCCTGGCCGTGCGGAGGCAAACGGATCCGTCCAGACTTACAATGTAAGTCAATGGGGACGGATCCGTTTGAAGTTGACACAGTATGGCTCAATTTTCAAACGGATCCGTCCCCCATTGACTTTCAATGTAAAGTCAAAACGGATCCGTTTGCATTATCATGAACAAAAAAAAAAAAAAAAAAAAATTTTTTTTTTTTTTTTATTTTTTTTTTTCATGGTAATGCAAACGGATCCGTTCTGAACGGATCTAAACGTTTGCATTATAGGTGCGGATCCGTCTGGGCAGATACCAGACGGATCCGACCTAAACACAGGTGTGAAAGTAGCCTAGTAGCTCTTTTCTCCGAAAATAAGACAGGGTCTTATATTATTCTCTGAAAAAAGGGTTAGGGCTTATTATTGGGGTAGAAAAACTCACTGAAAAATGTGGCCTAAACAGGTGAAAATGCTCCAAACCCAGACACTGTAACGTGTCTATAACCGGGGGAGCAAAGTGTAACGTGTCTATAACCGGCAATCCCCAGCAAAAAATGCGTACAATGAAAGATGCCGGTGCGGACTGCATACACCACAAGAACATCTTACACAAAATGATACATTGCGCAGATGAAAAAATATACATGCACAAATCACTGCAAAAAATGCACCAAAATGACACGCAACTGACAATACTAGCTAATTCCTCAGGCCGAGAACGGCTGAGAACTTTGCTAATATCTTCCAGTCAGGAACATATCGGAGCCCCTCATGCACCACATCACGGTGTCTCAGCACGCATGGGGTCCTACCACTCAACTGCCCGTGGTGTGTGAACAGGGTCTGAACAATGCAATTAACTCACAGCCAGACTCTCACATGCCTCCATAGTGGTATCACCAATGCACTGTGAGGTAGGATAAAGCTGTGAGCCGCACCCACAACAGACCATGTGACACAGAAGCTACCAGGTGCAAAAGACTGTTACCAACAATATAAAGTGGCACATTCCATACACAAAGACAAAAAAACTCACTGAAAAATGTGGCCTAAATGGGTGAAAATGCTCCAAACACAGACACTGTAGCGCTATTCCTCCGCATGCGTTCCGCAGATAACGGCAATCCCCAGCAAAAAATGCATACAATGGAGGATGCCGGGGTGGACCGCATACATCACAAAGACATCTTACACAAAATGATACATTGTGCAGATGAAAAAAATATACATACACAAATCACTGCAAAAAATGCACCAAAATGATACGCAACTGACATTACTAGCCAATTCCTCAGGGCAATGTTAAAAGCTGAGAACTTTGCCAATATCTTACAGTCAGGAACATATTGGAGCCCCTCATGCTGGGGATTGCCGTTGTCTGCGGACCGCATGCGGAGGAATTGCTCCCCCGGTTATAGACACGCTACAGTGTCTGGGTTTGGAGCATTTTCACCCGATTGAAAATCTGTGGGGTGATCTAAAGATCTGGGCGGTCTTAGGCAGTTTGAGTAAAGGCCGGCCACGCCTCCTTATGACATCACACTGAGAACTCAGTCCTTGCGTGCTGGTTCATGTGGATAGGATGAGTCATCAGTCTGGCAGCCTGCAGTGTCTGTGAGGCCCCTCCCCCCTGCTGGGGAAACTTGCTCAGAGAGCCATGGGAAGTGAGCTAAGACAGTAACATGTGGCTATCCTGCATTCTAACACAGTTTTACACACAAAACCCATACAGAGCAGCAAAACAATAATTCACTACTATACAGTAGCCCAAAAGCAAGTTAGGTAGTAGCCAAATGATCTGTGCTTTTGCCTCCCCTAAAATATTACCATCCCCCACCGACCAGCACTGATGCAGATTTGTTTCCATTACAGCTCTACTACAGTTGTGTATACACCTAAGGCCTCCCGCACACGACCATTTTTTTTTTCAGTTTACTGGCCGTTTTTTGCTTTCCGTATACGGTCCGTATACGGAACCATTAATTTCAATAGTTCCGGGGAAAAAAACGGAATGTACTCCGTTTCCCGGTTCCGTTGAAAGATAGAACATGTCCTATTATTGCCCGCAAATCACATTCCATGGCTCCATTCAAGTCAATGGGTCCGCAAAAAAACTGAACACATACGGAAATGCATCCGTATGTCTTCCATATCCGTTCCGTTTGCGGAACCATCTATTGAAAATGTTTTGCCCAGCCCAATTTTTTCTATGTAATTACTGTATACTGTATATGCCATATGGAAAAACGGAACGGAAACAGAAACAAAAAACGGAACAATGGATCAGTGAAAAACGGACCGCAAAACACTGAAAAAGCCATATGGTCGTGTGCAGGAGGCCTAAGGGTACTTTCACACTAGTGTTATTCTTTTCCAGCACTGAGTTCCGTCCTAGGGGCTCTATACCGGAAAAGAACTGATCAGTTTTATCCCCATGCATTCTGAATGGAGAGAAATCTGTTCAGGATGTCTTCAGTTCAGTCTTTTTGACTGATCAGGATGGAACCGCAGCATGCTACGGTTTTATCTCCGGACAAAAAAACTGAAGGCTCTGCTATATCTATCTTCGCCAGTACCCTCTGGCACTGTGGTAGAACCACTTCCTATAAAGCTCTGCTAAATCTGCCTTCGCCAGTACCCTCTAGCACTGTGGCAGAACTACTTCCTATACAGCTCTGCTACATCTGTCTCCACCAGTACCCTCTAGCACTGTGGCAGAACCGCTTCCTATACAACTCTGCTTCATCTATCTTTGCCAGTACCCTCTAGCACTGTGGCAGAACCGCTTCCTATACAACTCTGCTTCATCTATCTTTGCCAGTACCCTCTAGCACTGTGGCAGAACCGCTTCCTATACAGCTCTGCTACATCTGTCTTCGCCAGTGCCCTCTAGCACTGTGGCAGAACTACTTCCTATATAGCTATGCTACATCTGTCTTCGCCAGTGCCCTCTAGCTCTGTGGCAGATCCGCTTCCTATACAGCTCTGCTATATCTGTCTTCGCCAGTACCCTCTAGCACTATAGCAGAACCGCTTTCTATACAGCTCTGCTACATCTGTCTTTGCCAGTACCCTCTAGCACTGTGGCAGAAATGCTTCCTATACAGTTCTGCTACATCTGTCTTCCCCTCCCCCATTAGCACTGTGGCAGAACAGCTTCAGATACAGCTCTGCTATATATATATATATATATATATATATATATATAATATAGTTCCATATACGGGCTGAAAAAAAATATGGAACGGACACAGGCAAAAAATGCTTTCTTGTGCATGAGCCCTAAGGGTAGGTTCACACTGAGGTTTTTTGAAGCAGGTTTTGAGGCAGATTTCCCTTCCGAATTTTCAGCCAACGCCAGAAATGAATCCAGAAGGAAGGCAACGTTGAGTCCTTCTTTTACATTTCCGATTCCTTTCGAACCTACTTCTGGTTTTGAATGAAAAAACTGCAGGAAAATTTGCCTCAAAACATCCTCCAAAAATCTCTGTGTGAACCTACCCTTATTCATGTCCTTTTACGCAAATAACTGAAAAATAACAGGGCATATGTGTAAATTTTCTGGACAAAATGCAGTATTTATGAAGCGCTGCTCTGTACCATGCACCAGTGTTGATAAACCTGCGTTCACACTGCAGTCAGTGGATGCAGTTGGCGTATGTAGCCATAGGCCTGTATTCACCTGATGGAGGCCAAAAAAGCTTCCTCTTGGCTTCTATGGTAATTTTATTACCTCATAAAAGAGCGCGTCGGGCTGCCTATTTCTATACAGCAGGTCATAGCATTTTTTTGTATTATTTAGTAGCCATAGCTTTTTTATTTTTTAACCAATTGTCTTAGGTAGGGGCTCATTTTTTGCGGGATGAAATGAAAGTTTGATTGGTACTATTTTGGTGCTCATACACCCTTTTGATCGATTCATGTTGCACTTTTTGTCATGGTAGGTGACAAAAAATTGCTTTTTTGGCACTTTTTTCCCCCGGTGTTCATCTGAGGGGTTAGGTCATGTGAGATTTCAATAGAGCCTGTCGTTACGGACACGGCAATACCTAATATGTATACTTTTTCTAATTTATTTAAGTTTTACACAATAATAGCATTTTTGAAACAAAAAAAAAATGTTTGAGTGTCTCCATAGTCTGAGAGCCATAGCTTTTTTTATTTTTTGGTCGATTGTCTTAGGAGATAGAAGCAAATTTTTTGTTGGATGAGGTGACGGTTTGATTGGTACTATTTTAGGAGGCATACGCCCCTTTGATCGCTTGGTGTTGCACTTTTTGTGATAGTAGGCTTTCATTTTTTACGGTGTTCACCTGAGAGGTTAGGTCAAGTGATATTTTTATAGAGCTGGTTGTTACGGACGTGGCGATTCCAAACATGTTTAGGGTATTTTATTTTCTTAATTTTTACTGAATTATAAAAGTGTGTGTACTTTTTTTTTATTTTTTTACACTTTTTGACTTAAACTCACTTGGTTCTTGAAGATCCATTGGGTCTGATGCCTCTTTAATACACTGCAATACACTGTACAGGGAGTGCAGAATTATTAGGCAAGTTGTATTTTTGAGGATTAATTTTATTATTGAACAACAACCATGTTCTCAATGAACCCAAAAACTCATTAATATCAAAGCTGAATATTTTTGGAAGTAGTTTGTAGTTTGTTTTTAGTTTTAGCTATTTTAGGGGGATATCTGTGTGTGCAGGTGACTATTACTGTGCATAATTATTAGGCAACTTAACAAAAAACAAATATATACCCATTTCAATTATTTATTTTTACCAGTGAAACCAATATAACATCTCAACATTCACAAATATACATTTCTGACATTCAAAAACAAAACAAAAACAAATCAGTGACCAATATAGCCACCTTTCTTTGCAAGGACACTCAAAAGCCTGCCATCCATGGATTCTGTCAGTGTTTTGATCTGTTCACCATCAACATTGTGTGCAGCAGCAACCACAGCCTCCCAGACACTGTTCAGAGAGGTGTACTGTTTTCCCTCCTTGTAAATCTCACATTTGATGATGGACCACAGGTTCTCAATGGGGTTCAGATCAGGTGAACAAGGAGGCCATGTCAATAGATTTTCTTCTTTTATACCCTTTCTTGCCAGCCACGCTGTGGAGTACTTGGACGCGTGTGATGGAGCATTGTCCTGCATGAAAATCATGTTTTTCTTGAAGGATGCAGACTTCTTCCTGTACCACTGCTTGAAGAAAGTGTCTTCCAGAAACTGGCAGTAGGACTGGGAGTTGAGCTTGACTCCATCCTCAACCCGAAAAGGCCCCACAAGCTCATCTTTGATGATACCAGCCCAAACCAGTACTCCACCTCCACCTTGCTGTCGTCTGAGTCGGACTGGAGCTCTCTGCCCTTTACCAATCCAGCCACGGGCCCATCTATCTGGCCCATCAAAACTCACTCTCATTTCATCAGTCCATAAAACCTTAGAAAAATCAGTCTTGAGATATTTCTTGGCCCAGTCTTGACATTTCAGCTTGTGCGTCTTGTTCAGTGGTGGTCGTCTTTCAGCCTTTCTTACCTTGGCCATGTCTCTGAGTATTGCACACCTTGTGCTTTTGGGCACTCCAGTGATGTTGCAGCTCTGAAATATGGCCAAACTGGTGGCAAGTGGCATCTTGGCAGCTGCACGCTTGACTTTTCTCAGTTCATGGGCAGTTATTTTGCGCCTTGGTTTTTCCACACGCTTCTTGCGACCCTGTTGACTATTTTGAATGAAACGCTTGATTGTTCGATGATCACGCTTCAGAAGCTTTACAATTTTAAGAGTGCTGCATCCCTCTGCAAGATATCTCACTATTTTTGACTTTTCTGAGCCTGTCAAGTCCTTCTTTTGACCCATTTTGCCAAAGGAAAGGAAGTTGCCTAATAATTATGCACACCTAATATAGGGTGTTGATGTCATTAGACCACACCCCTTCTCATTACAGAGATGCACATCACCTAATATGCTTAATTGGTAGTAGGCTTTCGAGCCTATACAGCTTGGAGTAAGACAACATGCATAAAGAGGATGATGTGGTCAAAATACTCATTTGCCTAATAATTCTGCACGCAGTGTATAGTGTACTGCAGTGCATTTTCTATTACACTTAGCCTATAGATATACCATGGCAAGCCGGATACCTGTGAAGGCGTCCAGTTGCCATGGTAACCATCAGGGCTGACACAGCAGCGCAGCGCCCGATGGGGGAGAGAGCTCCCCCTTCCATACAGCGGTCCCTACGGACCGCGGGATGGAAGGGGTAAATGGCCGACATCAGTGCAGGCATGGGGTTCCGCTCGGCCATCCTGAAATTGAATTATGCACAGCAGCGCAGCCCCGATCTCCTCACCATTCACTGAGGAGATCTGGGCTGCGCTGCTGAACTCTGAAAGCCCGGACAGCTCCCCTCCTCCTCCGCTGATAGGACCCCCTTCTTCCCCCCCCCCCCCCCTATGGCTTTCTTCTGTTCGAGTGTCCGCGCATGCGCTGAACTATATTCTTTTGTGCTGCGTTTACTATGGAGCCGTGCGCGTTCACATTTTCCATGAGAGGCCGGCCAATGGATCGCCAGAGCTCCTCTGCGCAAGCGCGGCCCATGGATGCGGCAGGCGAGAGGTGCCCGTATCCATGGGAAATGTGCATAAACAATGAAGTAGGAAACCTCAACGATAGGAATTTTTAAATGAAAACTATTGGGCAAAATGTTCACTGGGCAAAAAATAATTAAATAAAAGATGATCAATAAGATGGGAATACCCCTTTAAGGGTGTGCACACTTATGCAACCATATTATTTTATTTTTATATTTTTTCTTCCCTCTACCTAAAAGATTTCAGTTTGTTTTTCAATTGAGTTGTACAGTTTATAGGTCACATTAAAGGTGGAAAAAGTTCTGAAATTATTTATCTTTGTCTAATTTTTTTACATCACAGAAACCTGACATTTTAACAGGGGTGTGTAGACTTTTTATATCCACTGTATTTTATATAGACACGTGCCAATTATAGAACAGTCCCTGGACAGTGTTTATATTAAATGTGACTATTACCCCCCCCCCCTTCCCCCCTCATCCATAGGAATGCACCCATATACTGCAGTACATGGGTGCATTCCTATGGATGAGGAGGGTTATAGTCATATTTGCCACACATTTTTCATTCTGGTACCGTATATTGCCCCTAAGCTGTCCTTACCCAAGGGACCTAGGCAGCAATCTACGGTACCAGGAAGAGCAGATACGGCACGAGAGAGATGTAGGGAGCTCCTCCAGGCAGCAGACAGGAGAAGGAGATCCTCCTGCTGCCTCCTTCATGTAAGTAAGAATGTGCGGGCTGGCGGCATTACAGGGCATAAGAGAAGCCGCCAGCCCGTCCAACGTGACAGTGAAGGGAAGCGCGGGCTGCCGGCATAATTTAGCATTTAGTGAAGCCACCAGCCCGCCCATTAGGTGCTGCTTAGTGCCGCGATGTATGCGCGGGCTGGTGGCTTCACTAAAGGCTAATTCACTGAAGCCTGCACTGCCCGCACGCCCACCAACAGTTTCATGGCAGCTCAGGAGTAGAGTTGAGCGGACACCTGGATGTTCGGGTTCGGCCGAACTTGAAAAAAAAGTTCGGGTTCGGGACTCGAACTTGACCCCGAACCCGAACCCATTGAAGTCAATGGGGACCCGAACTTTTGGCCACTAAAATGGCTCTAAAATAGTCCTGGAAAGGGCTAGAGGGCTGCAAAAGGCATCAAAATGTGCTTTAGGAGCATGGCAATTGTTCTGCAAACAAATGTGGATAGGGAAATGACTTAAAATAACATAAAATACAGATTTTTTTAAAAAAGAAATCTGGATCTAGGATTAGGAGGTTGAGGAGGCAGTGGATGGGTGGATGTGGCGGTGTAGGTTGACGTGGCGGTGAAAAAGGAATAGGTAGCCAACACTGATTTGTGTTATTTTTTATTTTTTAATTGGGGTATCCCCAAAAATATTGGGACATATAACAAAATAAAACAAAGAATAAGTGCACTTGAGTACAAGAATGGATGGTTGAGGCTGGTATAAATGTCTATTCTGCACAAGGTACGGACAAGTCCTGTGGGATCCATGCATGGTTCATTTTAATAAACGTAAGCTTGTCCACATTGGCTCTGGCCTGTGAGAATGCTCTCTGCCATGCTAAACACACGTTCACAGCCCGCCCACTATACACTCCCTGCAGGGCAGGTCAGCAATTCCAAGGCTGACAAAGCTTTTCCACATTTGGGCCATGCTAACCGTGCCTTCTCAGGTGCTGGCGGTGCCCCAGCTGCGTTGGCGACCTCTTCCTCCTCCTCTGCCTTCGCCTTGTGCTTCCACTGTGCCCCCGCTGTCAGGTGGGAATGCCATCAGCAGCGTGTGCTTGTAGTCGCGCATCTTCCGATCAGTAACAGATGTTTTCACTAAATTTAGTTCCCTGTCAGCAATGCAGAGCAGGGGTTCATTCACGGCAAAAGGGGGTTCATGTCACCCAGCAATAGAACAGAGGATTTTGAGAGAACGAGGCCCATGTCACCCAGGCACAGCAGGGGTTCATTCACGGCAAAAGGGGGGTTCATGTCACCCAGCAATAGAACAGAGGATTTTAAGAGATCTAGGCCCCTGCCACCCAGGCACAGCAGGGGTTCATTCACGGCAAAAGGGGGTTCATGTCACCCAGCAATAGAACAGAGGATTTTGAGAGATTTAGGCCCCTGTCACCCATTCACGGCAAAAGGGGGTTCATGTCACCCAGCAATAGAACAGATGACTTTGAGAGATTTAGGCCCCTGTCACCCAGGCACAGAAGGGGTTCATTCACGGCAAAAGGGGGTTCATGTCACCCAGCAATAGAACAGAGGATTTTGAGAGATTTAGGCCCCTGTTAACCATGCACAGCAGGGGTTCATTCACGGCAAAAAGGGGTTCATGCCACCTAGCAATAGAACAGAGGATTTTGAGAGATTTAGGCCACTGTCACCCAGGCACAGCAGGGGTTCATGTCACCCAGCAATAGAACAGACGATTTTGAGAGATTTAGGCCCCTATCACCCAGACACTGCAGGGGTTCATTCAAGGCAAAAGGGGGTTCATGTCACCCAGCAATAGAACAGAGGATTTTGAGAGATTTAGGCCCTTGTCACCCAGGCACAGCAGGGGTTCATTCACGGCAAAAGGGGGGTTCATGTCACCCAGCAATAGAACAGACGATTTTGAGAGATTTAGGCCCCTGTCACCCAGGCACAGCAGGGATTTGTATGCGCCAAAAATGGTAAAATGCTACCCGCCAATTGAAAATAAGATTTTTTTTCAATTTAGGGCACTAAAATTGGCACTTTTTTGCATTAAAATGACTCTAAAATTGTCCTTGAAAAGGCTAGAGGGATGTAAAAGGCAGTAAAATGTGCTTAAGAGCATGGCAACTGCTCTGCAAACAAATGTGGATAGGGAAATAACTTAAAATGAAATAAAATAACTAAAAATTACAAATTATTAACCTGCAACTCAGAGAAGGAGGTTAATATGGAGTCGGAGGTTGAGGAGGCGGTGAATGTGGTGTTGTAGGTGGAGGCAGCAATGGAGGAGGAAGAGGTAGCCAACAATGTTTTTTTATTTTTTTATTGGGGTAGGTAGCCCCCAAAATATTGGGACAAATAAAAAAAGAAAACAAAGAATCATTGCACTTGACTTGAGTACAAGAATGTATGTTTGATGGTGGTATAAATGTCTATTCTGCACAAGGTAAAGACAAGTCTTGTGGGATCTAAGCCTGGTACATTTTAATGAACGTGAGCTTGTCCACGTTGGCTATGGACAGGCGGCTGCGTCTGTCTGTATTGACGCCTCCTGCCGTGCTAAATACAGGGCAAGCTCTGGCCATGTGGACAATTTGGAGACCCAGAAGTTGAATGGGGCAGAAGCATCAGTCAGTACGTGTAGGCGTGTGCACATGTACTGTTCCACCATGTTGTTCAAATGCTGCCTCCTGCTAACACGCTCCATATCAGCAGTTGGGGGCGGTTGTTGCGGCGAGGTGGCAAAGCTTTTCCACATGTCGGCTATGCTAGCCCTGCCTTCTGAGGTGCTGGCGCTGACACAGCTGCATTGGCGACCTCTTCCTCCTCCCCCTGCCTTCGCCTTGTGCTTCCACTTGTCCCCCAGCATCAGTCGGGAATGCACTCAGGAGCACGTCTACCAGCGTGCGCCTGTAGTCGCGCATCTTCCGATCACGCTCCAGTGAAAGAATTAAGGATGGCACATTGTCTTTGTAACGGGGATCCAGCAGGATGGCCACCCAGTAGTCAGCACACGTTAAAATGTGGGCAACTCTGCAGTCGTTGCGCAGGCACTTCAGCATGTAGTCGCTCATGTGTGCCAGGCTGCCCAGAAGTAAGGACAAGCTGTACTCTGTGGGAGGCGTATCGTCTGCGTCCTCCGTATCCCCCCAGCCACGCACCAGTGATGGGCCCGAGCTGCGTTGGATACCACCCCGCTGTGAACATGCTTCATCCCCATCCCCATCCTCCTCCTCCTCCTCCTCCTCCAATAGTGGGCCCTGGCTGGCCAAGTTTGTACCTGGCCTCTGCTGTTGCAAAAATCCTCTTTCTGAGCCACTTCTAAAAGACTGGCCTGAAAGTGTTAGAGATGACCCCTCTTCCTCCTCCTCATCCTGGGCCACATCCTCTTCCATCATCTCCCTAAGTGTTTTTTCAATAAGACATAGAAGTGGTATTGTAACGCTGATAACGGCGTCATCGCCACTGGCCATGTTGGTGGAGTACTCAAAACAGCGCAACAGGGCACACAGGTCTCGCATGGAGGCCCAGTCATTGGTGGTGAAGTGGTGCTGTTCCGCAGTGCGACTCACCCGTGCATGCTGCAGCTGAAACTCCACTATCGCCTGCTGCTGCTCGCACAGTCTGTCCAGCATGTGCAAGGTGGAGTTCCACCTGGTGGGCACGTTGCATATGAGGCGGTGAGCGGGAAGGCCGAAGTTACGCTGTAGAGCAGACAGCCGAGCGGCAGCAGGATGAGAACGCCGGAAGCGCGCACAGACAGCCCGCACTTTATGCAGCAGCTCAGACATGTCGGAGTAGTTGTGAATGAATTTCTGCACCACCAAATTCAGCACATGCGCCAGGCAAGGAATGTGCGTCAAACCGGCTGTGCAATGAGATTTCGCCCATTATCGCACACCACCAGGCCGGGCTTGAGGCCCACTGGCAGCAACCACTCGTCGGTCTGTTGTTCTATACCACGCCACAACTCCTGCGTGGTGTGGGGCCTGTCCCCCAAACACATCAGTTTCAGAATGGCCTGCCGACGTTTACCCCTGGCTGTGCTGATGTTGGTGGTGAAGGTGTGCCGCTGACCGGATGAGGAGGTGGTAGAAGAGGAGGAGGAAGCTGAGTAGGAAGAGGAGGCAACAGGAGGCAAAGAATGATGCCCTGCGATCCTTGGCGGCGGAAGGACGTGCGCCAAACAGCTCTCCGCCTGGGGCCCAGCCGACACTACATTTACCCAGTGTGCAGTTAGGGAGATATAGCGTCCCTGGCCATGCTTACTGGTCCACGTATCTGTGGTTAGGTGGACCTTGCCACAGATGGCGTTGCGCAGTGCACACTTGATTTTATCCGATACTTGGTTGTGCAGAGAGGGCACGGCTCTCCTGGAGAAGTAGTGGAGGCTGGGAACGACGTACTGTGGGACAGCAAGCGACATGAGCTGTTTAAAGCTGTCCGTCTCCACCAGCCTGAATGACAGCATTTCAAAGGCCAGTAGTTTAGAAATGCTGGCATTCAGGGCCAGGGATCGAGGGTGGCTAGGTGGGAATTTACGCTTTTCTCAAAGGTTTGTGAGATGGAGAGCTGAATGCTTCCGTGTGACATGATGGAGATGCTTGGTGACGGAGGTGGTGTTGTTGGTGGCACATCCTCTGCTGGGCGGCAGGTGCCAACGTTCCTCCAGAGGCGGAGAAGAGGCCGAGGCAGCAGCAGAAGAGGGAGCAGAAGGGGCCTGAGCCCTTTCTTGGTTTTGAAGGTGCTTACTCCACTGCAGCCCGTGTCTCGCATGTAGATGCCTGGTCATGCAGGTTGTGCTAAGGTTCAGAACGTTAATGCCTCGCTTCAGGCTCTGATGGCACAGCGTGCAAACCACTCGGGTCTTGTCATCAGCACATTGTGTGAAGAAGTGCCATGCCAGGGAACTCCTTGATGCTGCCTTTGGTGTGCTCGGTCCCTGGTGGCGGTGGCCAGTAGCAGGCGAACTGTTTCGGTGACGGCTGCTCTGCTTTTGCACCCTGCTCCCGCTTTTGCTACGCTGTTGGCTCGGTCTCACCACTGCCTCTTCCTCCAAACTCTGAAAGCCAGTGGCACGATCTTCATTCCATGTGGGGTCTAGGACCTCATCGTCCCCTTCCACCCAGTCTTCCTCCCTGACCTCCTTTTTGGTCTGCACACTGCAGAAAGACGCAGCAGTTGGCACCTGTGTTTCGTCATCATCAGAGACGTGCTGATGTGGTATTTCCATGTCCTCATCAGGAAACATAAGTGGTTTTGCGTCAGTGCATTCTATGTCTTCCACCCCTGGGGAAGGGCTAGGTGGATGCCCTTGGGAAACCCTGCCAGCAGAGTCTTCAAACAGCATAAGAGACTGCTGCATGACTTGAGGCTCAGACAGGTTCCCCAATATGCACGGGGGTGATGTGACAGACTGATGGACATGGGTTTCAGGTGCCACCTGTGCGCTTTCTGCAGAAGACTGGGTGGGAGATAATGTGAACGTGCTGGATCCACTGTCGGCCACCCAATTGACTAGCGCCTGTACTTTCTCAGGCCTTACCATCCTTAGAACGGCATTAGGCCTGACCAAATATCGCTGTAGATTCTGGCGGCTACTGGGACCTGAGGTAGTAGGTTCAGTAGGACGTGTAGCTGTGGCAGAATGGCCACGTGCTCTCCCTGCACCAGAGGCTCCACCAACACCACCACCGCGACCATGTCCGCGTCCCTTATTAGATGTTTGCCTCATAGTTAGCGTTTACAAAGCAAAGTAAAAATTGGTTAAGTATGTTAATATTAATTAACCGCCAATATAAACCCTGATGTAGGGTATTGCACTCAATAATTTTTTTTTTAACTCTATATGACAGCAGTAGAGTTGAGCGAACACCTGGATGTTCGGGTTCGAGAAGTTCGGCCAAACTTCCCGGAAATGTTCGGGTTCGGGATCCGAACCCGACCCGAACTTCGTCCCGAACCCGAACCCCATTGAAGTCAATGGGGACCCGAACTTTTCGGCACTAAAAAGGCTGTAAAACAGCCCAGGAAAGAGCTAGAGGGCTGCAAAAGGCAGCAACATGTAGGTAAATCCCCTGCAAACAAATGTGGATAGGGAAATGAATAAAAATAAAAATAAAATATATAAAAATAAACCAATATCAATTAGAGAGAGGTCCCATAGCAGAGAATCTGGCTTCACGTCAGCAGAGAATCGGTCTTCATGCCATAGCAGAGAATCTGGCTTCACGTCACCCACCACTATAACAGTCCATTGTCATATATTTAGGCCCCGTCACCCAGGCAGAGGAGAGAGGTCCCGTAACAGAGAATTTGGCTTCATGTCAGCACAGAATCAGTCTTCATGTCATAGCAGAGAATCAGGCTTCACGTCACCCACCACTGGAACAGGCCACTGTCACACATTTAGGCCCTGGCACCCAGACAGAGGAGAGAGGTCCCGTAACAGAGAATCTGGCTTCATGTCAGCACAGAATCAGTCTTCATGTCATAGCAGAGAATCAGGCTTCACGTCACCCACCACTGGAACAGGCCACTGTCACATATTTAGGCCCAGGCACCCAGGCAGAGGAGAGAGGTCCCATAACAGAGATTCAGGCTTCATGTCAGCAGAGAATCAGTCTTCATGTCATAGCAGAGAATCAGGCTTCACGTCACCCACCACTGGAACAGGCCACTGTCACATATTTAGGCCTAGGCACCCAGACAGAGGAGAGAGGTCCCGTAACAGAGAAACTGGCTTCATGTCAGCACAGAATCAGTCTTCATGTGATAGCAGAGAATCAGGCTTCACGTCACCCACCACTGGAACAGGCCACTGTCACACATTTAGGCCCTGGCACCCAGACAGAGGAGAGAGGTCCCGTAACAGAGAATCTGGCTTCATGTCAGCACAGAATCAGTCTTCATGTCATAGCAGAGAATCAGGCTTCACGTCACCCACCACTGGAACAGGCCACTGTCACATATTTAGGCCCCGGCACCCAGACAGAGGAGAGAGGTCCCGTAACAGAGAATCTGGCTTCATGTCAGCACAGAATCAGTCTTCATGTCATAGCAGAGAATCAGGCTTCATGTCACCCACCACTGGAACAGGCCACTGTCACATATTTAGGCCCAGGCACCCAGGCAGAGGAGAGAGGTCCCATAACAGAGATTCAGGCTTCATGTCAGCAGAGAATCAGTCTTCATATCATAGCAGAGAATCAGGCTTCACGTCACCCACCACTGGAACAGGCCACTGTCACATATTTAGGCCTAGGCACACAGACAGAGGAGAGAGGTCCCGTAACAGAGAATCTGGCTTCATGTCAGCACAGAATCAGTCTTCATGTTGGAGATCGATCACTGAATTAAGACTTTTGGAGGAGTTAATAGTAGGCAAGACTGTGATGGCCTCTTGGGGCAAGTAGTACGGCGCTTGTTGATTGGCTGCTTTGCAGCCTTTCAAAAAGCGCCAAGAAAGCGCCGAACACCGAACCCGGACTTTTACGAAAATGTTCGGGTTCGGGTCCGTGTCACGGACACCCCAAAATTCGGTACGAACCCGAACTATACAGTTCGGGTTCGCTCATCCCTAGACAGCGGTATTTGTGGCCTAAATGTGACAGTCACCGATTCACGCAGTGGCACACCTACAGGGGGGGTCCAGCAGGTCTGGACCCCCCCTAGAACAACCAGACAATATATTTTTTTTTTATCCCTCAGGGGTGGCACTCTGGGGGCATTTCTTACTGGCACATTATGGGGGGGCCACCATGGGGGAGAGGAGCACTATGGGGGGCATCTGGGGGTTCTAAAGGGGCTTTTTTTTATTGACACATTATGGGAGGCACTATAGGAGAGAATGGCACTATGGGGCATCTGGTGGCACTATAAGGGCATTATTTGGGGGCACTATGGGGGAAGTGGGGGTTCTAAAGGGGACTTTTTTTCTTATTGGCACATTATGGGGGGGCATTATGGCATCTGGTGGCACTAAGGGGGCATTTTTTACTGGCACATTATGGGGGGGCACCATGGGGGAGAGGAGCACTATGGGGGCATCTGGGGGGTGTAAAGGGGCTTTTTTTTTTTACACATTATTGGGGGCACTATAGGGAGAACGGCACTATGGGGCATCTGGTGGCGCTATAGGGGCATTATTTGGGGGCACTATGGGGGCATTATTTGGAGGCACTATGGGGAAGTGGGGGCTCTAAAGGGGCCTTTTTTCTTATTGGCACATTATGGGGGACATTATGGCATCTGGTGGCACTAAGGGGGCATTTTTTACTGGCACATTATGGGAGGCACTATAGGGGAGAGCGGCACTATGGGAGAGTTGAGCACTATTGGGGCATATGGTGGCACTTAGAAGGGGCATTTTTTACTGGCACATTATGGGGGGGGCACCATGGGGGAGAGGAGCACTATGATGGCATCTGGGGGTCTAAAGGGGCTTTTTTTATTGACACATTATGTGGGTCACTATAGGGGAGAACGGCACTATGGGGCATCTGGTGGCACTATAGGGGCATTATTTGGGGGCACTATGGGGAAATGGGGGCTCTAAAGGGGCCTTTTTTTCTTATTGGCACATTATGGGGGGCATTATGGCATCTTGTGGCACTAAGGGGGCATTTTTTACTGGCACATTATGGGAGGCACTATAGGGGAGAGCGGCACTATGGGGCATTATTTGGGGGTACTTTGGGGGGAGTGGAGCACTAATGGGGCATATGGTGGCACTTAGAAGAGGCATTTTTTACTGGCATATTATGGGGAGCACTATGAGGGCATTTACTGGGGCACTATATAGGGGTATTTTATACTGGCATACATTAAGGGGACATTAGCTCAACTGCGGGCACTAAGCGGGGGTATTTCATGTACTGTCATATTATAGGGAGAATTATTACTACTAGGGGGTATTAGCTTTCCTACTACTGGGGGGCTATGAGGAACATGATTACTAGTATGGACACTATAGGGGCATTATTACTACTAAGTGTGCTCTTGCAGAGAATTATTTCTATTGGTGGTATTTTGGGGAGCACTGTTACGGGGGACATTATCTTTATACTATTAGTGTCTGGGCGCAGTTATTTTTTAGAGCACTGTGTGCCGATAATTGTTTCAAGGGGGCACTATCTGTGTGGTAGTAGTATTTCCAGGGGGACTTTCTCTGCAGTATAGTATTGGGGGTGGCAGGAAAGGGTGTTCAGAAGATGATGGAAATGTGGGAAACTAATGTCTGTTTGTTAATCTTTGCAGAGACGGGAGATGGCTAAAAAATCATCATGGCGGTCTGGTCTGAATGGAGAAGATAAAGAAAGAGAACGTCTACAACAAAGGTGACATCACTGGATGTAAGAGGTATTGGGCGCTATGTAGGAGAGGAGATGCTCCGGCTCCTCCCTCTGCCATTTGCAGAAGGAGGATTCAGAACTGGGTGAGGACGGTTAAAGGGGGCAGCAGGCCACAGGCGGGTGACAGATGGTGGGGGGGAACAACAGGCCTTGAGCAGGATCTGGGAGGGAGGAGAGCGGAGGAGCTTCCTGGCTGCAGCTTGTTGTATAAGCAGGCAGTGCAGCCAGGACAGGCCCCCCTCCGTATGATATGTAGAGACAGGCCTCAACTATAGACTTTCAGCTGTACAGTGTTTGTTGGGCGTGGCCTATTATATGAAGGAGGGGCATTTAATAATGGGCGGGGCTAAAAAAAATACATTTCTACAGAGCTTTTAGAAATGGCCAAGTGAAATATTCAGCACAACACACTACAAACACACCTTACCCCCCCCCCCCCCCCCCCCCCGCACTACACATGCCACTTTTTTTGCCTTTCGGACCCCCCCTATACAAAATTCCTGGGTGCTCCACTGGATGCACGTGTAATCAAAGATGACCAGTATATAAAAAAAAGGTATTTTTTTAACCGCAGTAACCTAATGGCCGTATTTGTGGCCTAAATGTGACTGTAATCAATGCACGTTTAATCAAAAATGACCAGTGTAACGGATCTCCTAGCACCGGGTACCTCCATTGATGGATGCTCCTAGTGCTTGCCGAGGACTCCAAGCACTCCGCTCTACACCAAAACCACAACAGGAAACAGGAACAGAAACAGCTCTTACAAGAGCTAATAGTATGCCCAGGGGAGTATAGCAAATCTTCAGCGTATAGCAATCCCCAGTGTCGATCAGTTACCCAAACACCAGCCTCAACATGATGAAGGGTAAAACAGGAACTCTTTATTGAACACACAGCATTGACTTTTATATACACATGACATACTGAGGACATGACATAGCAGCCAATCCTGTACAGTTTAAACACAAAACTAACCCTATTCAACAAACAAAATGGCATTGTCTGTGACGCAATTAACAAACACACTGGCATTGTCTTTGACGCAATCAACAATGAACATGCAAACAGATATCTTCACTCCCTCCATAATGAATGAATGGGAAGAGGAGACACATGTGATGGGATTATCTCCTGAGTGTATCATAGGAGTTTGCTGCTATTATAATCAACTATCTTAATCCCATCACTAACACAATCAGTGGGAGTCTCAGTGCAGAGTTAACCCTTTTTGTGTTGCTGAATCCACACCATGCCTTTTTAATGGGCAATAGGAAATATGGGGCATATAAATTACACACATAAATCAGTTTCATAGTTCCTTGTAACCCCAAAAGGTCTGAGGGGGTCTCCATAGTTCTCGGTCCATAGTCTGTAGGAAGGAGGCTGGCCCTCAGGCTTCTCTAGCAGCCCCAGTGACGGTTCAGTCCATCACAACCAGTATATGAACAAACGTTTTTTTTAAACCGCAGTAACCAAATGGCCGTATTTGTGGCCTAAATGTGACTGTCACCTATGCACGTTTAATCAAAGATGACCAGTATATGAACAAACGTTTTTTTTTAAACCGCAGTAACCAAATGGCCGTATTTGTCGCCTAAATGTGACTGTAATCAAAGCACGTTTAATCAAAAATGACCAGTATATGAACAAACGTTTTTTTTTAAAACCGCAGTAACCAAATGGCCGTGTTTGTGGCCTAAATGTGACTGTCACGTATGCACGTGCAATCAAAGATGACCAGTATATGAACAAACGGTTATTTTATACCGCTGTAACCAAATGGCTGTATTTGAGGTCTAAATGTGACTGTCACCTATGCACGTGTAATCAAAGATGACCAGTATATAAACAAAAGTTTTTTTTAAACCGTAGTAACCAAATGGCCGTATTTGTGGACTAAATGTGACTGAAATCAATGCACGTTTAATCAAAAATGACCAGTATATGAACAAACGTTTTTTTTTAAACTGCAGTAACCAAATGGCTGTTTTTGTGGCCTAAATGTGACTGTCACCTATGCACGTGTAATCAAAGATGACCAGTATATGAACAAACGTTTTTTTTAAACCGTAGTAACCAAATGGCCGTATTTGTGGCCTAAATGTGACTGTAATCAATGCACGTTTAATCAAAAATGACCATTATATGAACAAACGTTTTTTTTTTTAATCGCAGTAACCTAATGGCCGTATTTGTGGCCTAAATGTGACTGTAATCAATGCACGTTTAATCAAAAATGACCAGTATATGAACAAAAAGGTTTTTTAAGCACAGTCAGCAAAAAAGCTGTATTTCTGGACTAGCAGACATGCAGATAGATAGTGCTGGTGCACTATCGTTGCATAAAATGGCTGTCGATTAGGTATTGATAGTGACAAACTGAAGTAAAAAAAATGTGGGGGATTCAGTCAGCACAACCCTTTATGCAGGTGCACATCGCTATGGCGAAATACACATACAAACGCAAAAACACAAATGCAATAGCACTCTGCAACCAGCACTCTGCCCTGCCTCTATGATGGATGTTGAATGAGGCATTGGTGTACATTTTGGCCAAGGCGTAATAAGCCACTCACCACGTCAAGGTCGCCTCTATGAGTGGTCCCTAATAGGGATGAGCGAACCCGAACTGTATAGTTCGGGTTCGTACCGAATTTTGGGGTGTCCGTGACACGGACCCGAACCCGAACATTTTCGTAAAAGTCCGGGTTCGGGTTCGGTGTTCGGCGCTTTCTTGGCGCTTTTTGAAAGGCTGCAAAGCAGCCAATCAACAAGCGTCATACTACTTGGCCCAAGAGGCCATCACAGCCATGCCTACTATTGGCTTGGCTGTGATTGGCCAGTGCATCATGTGACCCAGCCTCTATTTAAGCTGGAGTCACGTAGCGCCGCACGTCACTCTGCTATGATCAGTATAGGGAGAGGTTGCAGCTGCGACGTTTGGGCGAGATTAGGCAGATTAACTCCTCTAAAAGACTTCATTCTGTGATCGATCTGCAGCTGTGGATCATTGAAGTGCTATTATTGACTTGCTCACTTTTTTGAGGCTGCCCAGAGCGTTTTTAGATCACTTTTTTTCTGGGGTGATCGGCGGCCATTTTGTGACTTGTGGTGCGCCAGCACGAGCTATCACCAAGTGTATTTAACCATCGATAGTGTGGTTATTTTGTGCTATATCCTACATCAGCTGCAGGCTGAGCCTGTGTCACCGAAGTGCATTTAACCATCAACAGTCTGGTTATTTTTTGGCCATATACTACATCAGCTGCAGGCTGAGCCTGTGTCACCCAAGTGCATTTAACCATCAACAGTCTGATTATTTTTTGGCCATATACTACATCAGCTGCAGGCTGAGCCTGTGTCACCCAAGTGTATTTAACCATCGATAGTGTGGTTATTTTGTGCTATATCCTACATCAGCTGCAGGCTGAGCCTGTGTCACCCAAGTGCATTTAACCATCAACAGTTTTATTATTTTTTGGCCATATACTACATCTGGTGCAGGCTGAGCCTGTGTCACCCAAGTGCATTTAACCATCAACAGTCTGATTATTTTTTGGCCATATACTACATCTGGTGCAGGCTGAGCCTGTGTCACCCAAGTGCATTTAACCATCAACAGTGTGGTTATTTTTTGGCCATATATTACATCAGGGGCAAGTTGAGCCTGTCACCCAGCGCCTAAAAAATAGACCTGACATTTCTATTCAACCAAATCTGTACTGTTTTAGCTGGTCAAGTTATTAGTATTGACCGTAAAAGCATACTTTTTTTTCTGGGTTGAAAAAGCATTCCCAAATTTGCCATTCTCAAAATAACTAGTTTCTGGTATTTGAGGCCTACTTGAAATCTATCCCAAAAAGAAAATCTTACATTGAAGGTATTGATAGTGTCATTCAGAAAAACCTAAGACACACGCTAGCGTGCTGATAGAAGTGTGATTCTGTGATTAAACATATACCTGTCACACAGCGCAAAAAAAAACAGGTCTCACATCTCTATTCAACCAAATCTGCACTGTTTTAGCTGGTCAAGTTATTTGTAGTGACCGTAAAAGCACACTTTTTGTTCTGGGTTGAAAAAGCATTCCCAAATTTGCCATTCTCAAAATAACTAGTTTCTGGTATTTGAGGCCTACTTGAAATCTATCCCAAAAAGAAAATCTTACATTGAAGGTATTGATAGTGTCATTCAGAAAAACCTAAGACACACGCTAGCGTGCTGATAGAAGTGTGATTCTGTGATTAAACCTATACCTGTCACACAGCGCAAAAAAAAAACAGGTCTCACATCTCTATTCAACCAAATCTGCACTGTTTTAGCTGGTCAAGTTATTTGTAGTGACCGTAAAAGCAGATTTTTTGTTCTGGGTTGAAAAAGCATTCCCAAATTTGCCATTCTCAAAATAACTAGTTTCTGGTATTTGAGGCCTACTTGAAATCTATCCCAAAAAGAAAATCTTACATTGAAGGTATTGATAGTGTCATTCAGAAAAACCTAAGACACACGCTAGCGTGCTGATAGAAGTGTGATTCTGTGATTAAACCTATACCTGTCACACAGCGCAAAAAAAAACAGGTCTCACATCTCTATTCAACCAAATCTGCACTGTTTTAGCTGGTCAAGTTATTTGTAGTGACCGTAAAAGCACACTTTTTGTTCTGGGTTGAAAAAGCATTCCCAAATTTGCCATTCTCAAAATAACTAGTTTCTGGTATTTGAGGCCTACTTGAAATCTATCCCAAAAAGAAAATCTTACATTGAAGGTATTGATAGTGTCATTCAGAAAAACCTAAGACACACGCTAGCGTGCTGATAGAAGTGTGATTCTGTGATTAAACCTATACCTGTCACACAGCGCAAAAAAAACCAGGTCTCACATCTCTATTCAACCAAATCTGCACTGTTTTAGCTGGTCAAGTTATTTGTAGTGACCGTAAAAGCACACTTTTTGTTCTGGGTTGAAAAAGCATTCCCAAATTTGCCATTCTCAAAATAACTAGTTTCTGGTATTTGAGGCCTACTTGAAATCTATCCCAAAAAGAAAATCTTACATTGAAGGTATTGATAGTGTCATTCAGAAAAACCTAAGACACACGCTAGCGTGCTGATAGAAGTGTGATTCTGTGATTAAACCTATACCTGTCACACAGCGCAAAAAAAAACAGGTCTCACATCTCTATTCAACCAAATCTGCACTGTTTTAGCTGGTCAAATTATTTGTAGTGACCGTAAAAGCACACTTTTTGTTCTGGGTTGAAAAAGCATTCCCAAATTTGCCATTCTCAAAATAACTAGTTTCTGGTATTTGAGGCCTACTTGAAATCTATCCCAAAAAGAAAATCTTACATTGAAGGTATTGATAGTGTCATTCAGAAAAACCTAAGACACACGCTAGCGTGCTGATAGAAGTGTGATTCTGTGATTAAACCTATACCTGTCACACAGCGCAAAATAAAACAGGTCTCACATCTCTATTCAACCAAATCTGCACTGTTTTAGCTGGTCAAGTTATTTGTAGTGACCGTAAAAGCACACTTTTTGTTCTGGGTTGAAAAAGCATTCCCAAATTTGCCATTCTCAAAATAACTAGTTTCTGGTATTTGAGGCCTACTTGAAATCTATCCCAAAAAGAAAATCTTACATTGAAGGTATTGATAGTGTCATTCAGAAAAACCTAAGACACACGCTAGCGTGCTGATAGAAGTGTGATTCTGTGATTAAACCTATACCTGTCACACAGCGCAAAAAAAAACAGGTCTCACATCTCTATTCAACCAAATCTGCACTGTTTTAGCTGGTCAAGTTATTTGTAGTGACCGTAAAAGCACACTTTTTGTTCTGGGTTGAAAAAGCATTCCCAAATTTGCCATTCTCAAAATAACTAGTTTCTGGTATTTGAGGCCTACTTGAAATCTATCCCAAAAAGAAAATCTTACATTGAAGGTATTGATAGTGTCATTCAGAAAAACCTAAGACACACGCTAGCGTGCTGATAGAACTGTGATTCTGTGATTAAACCTATACCTGTCACACAGCGCAAAAAAAAACAGGTCTCACATCTCTATTCAACCAAATCTGCACTGTTTTAGCTGGTCAAGTTATTTGTAGTGACCGTAAAAGCAGACTTTTTGTTCTGGGTTGAAAAAGCATTCCCAAATTTGCCATTCTCAAAATAACTAGTTTCTGGTATTTGAGGCCTACTTGAAATCTATCCCAAAAAGAAAATCTTACATTGAAGGTATTGATAGTGTCATTCAGAAAAACCTAAGACACACGCTAGCGTGCTGATAGAAGTGTGATTCTGTGATTAAACCTATACCTGTCACACAGCGCAAAATAAAACAGGTCTCACATCTCTATTCAACCAAATCTGCACTGTTTTAGCTGGTCAAGTTATTTGTAGTGACCGTAAAAGCAGACTTTTTGTTCTGGGTTGAAAAAGCATTCCCAAATTTGCCATTCTCAAAATAACTAGTTTCTGGTATTTGAGGCCTACTTGAAATCTATCCCAAAAAGAAAATCTTACATTGAAGGTATTGATAGTGTCATTCAGAAAAACCTAAGACACACGCTAGCGTGCTGATAGAAGTGTGATTCTGTGATTAAACCTATACCTGTCACACAGCGCAAAAAAAAACAGGTCTCACATCTCTATTCAACCAAATCTGCACTGTTTTAGCTGGTCAAGTTATTTGTAGTGACCGTAAAAGCAGACTTTTTGTTCTGGGTTGAAAAAGCATTCCCAAATTTGCCATTCTCAAAATAACTAGTTTCTGGTATTTGAGGCCTACTTGAAATCTACCCCAAAAAGAAAATCTTACATTGAAGGTATTGATAGTGTCATTCAGAAAAACCTAAGACACACGCTAGCGTGCTGATAGAAGTGTGATTCTGTGATTAAACCTATACCTGTCACACAGCGCAAAAAAAAACAGGTCTCACATCTCTATTCAACCAAATCTGCACTGTTTTAGCTGGTCAAGTTATTTGTAGTGACCGTAAAAGCACACTTTTTGTTCTGGGTTGAAAAAGCATTCCCAAATTTGCCATTCTCAAAATAACTAGTTTCTGGTATTTGAGGCCTACTTGAAATCTATCCCAAAAAGAAAATCTTACATTGAAGGTATTGATAGTGTCATTCAGAAAAACCTAAGACACACGCTAGCGTGCTGATAGAAGTGTGATTCTGTGATTAAACATATACCTGTCACACAGCGCAAAAAAAAACAGGTCTCACATCTCTATTCAACCAAATCTGCACTGTTTTAGCTGGTCAAGTTATTTGTAGTGACCGTAAAAGCACACTTTTTGTTCTGGGTTGAAAAAGCATTCCCAAATTTGCCATTCTCAAAATAACTAGTTTCTGGTATTTGAGGCCTACTTGAAATCTATCCCAAAAAGAAAATCTTACATTGAAGGTATTGATAGTGTCATTCAGAAAAACCTAAGACACACGCTAGCGTGCTGATAGAAGTGTGATTCTGTGATTAAACCTATACCTGTCACACAGCGCAAAATAAAACAGGTCTCACATCTCTATTCAACCAAATCTGCACTGTTTTAGCTGGTCAAGTTATTTGTAGTGACCGTAAAAGCACACTTTTTGTTCTGGGTTGAAAAAGCATTCCCAAATTTGCCATTCTCAAAATAACTAGTTTCTGGTATTTGAGGCCTACTTGAAATCTATCCCAAAAAGAAAATCTTACATTGAAGGTATTGATAGTGTCATTCAGAAAAACCTAAGACACACGCTAGCGTGCTGATAGAAGTGTGATTCTGTGATTAAACCTATACCTGTCACACAGCGCAAAAAAAAACAGGTCTCACATCTCTATTCAACCAAATCTGCACTGTTTTAGCTGGTCAAGTTATTTGTAGTGACCGTGAAAGCAGACTTTTTGTTCTGGGTTGAAAAAGCATTCCCAAATTTGCCATTCTCAAAATAACTAGTTTCTGGTATTTGAGGCCTACTTGAAATCTACCCCAAAAAGAAAATCTTACATTGAAGGTATTGATAGTGTCATTCAGAAAAACCTAAGACACACGCTAGCGTGCTGATAGAAGTGTGATTCTGTGATTAAACCTATACCTGTCACACAGCGCAAAAAAAAACAGGTCTCACATCTCTATTCAACCAAATCTGCACTGTTTTAGCTGGTCAAGTTATTTGTAGTGACCATAAAAGCACACTTTTTTTTCTGGGTTGAAAAAGCATTCCCAAATTTGCCATTCTCAAAATTGTGGTGAACGGGAACAATGAGGTAAACATCTAATAAGGGACGCGGACGCGGACGTGGACATGGTCGTGGTGGTGTTAGTGGACCCTCTGGTGCGGGGAGAGGACGTGGCCGTTCTGCCACAGCCACACGTCCTAGTGAACCAACTACCTCAGGTCCCAGTAGCCAGCAGAATTTACAGCGATATTTGGTGGGGCCCAATGCCGTTCTAAGGATGGTAAGGCCTGAGCAGGTACAGGCATTAGTCAATTGGGTGGCCGACAGTGGATCCAGCACATTCTTATTATCTCCCACCCAGTCTTCTGCAGAAAGCGCACAGATGGCGCATGAAAACCAAGCCCATCGGTCTGTCACATCACCCCCATGCATATCAGGGAAACTGTCTGAGCCTCAAGTTATGCAGCAGTCTCTTATGCTGTTTGAAGACTCTGCTGCCAGGGTTTCCCAAGGGCATCCACCTAGCCCTTCCCCAGGGGTGGAAGAGATAGAATGCACTAACGCACAACCACTTATTTTTCCTGATGATGAGGACATGGGAATACCACCTCAGCACGTCTCTGATGATGACGAAACACAGGTGCCAACTGCTGCGTCTTTCTGCAGTGTGCAGACTGAACAGGAGGTCAGGGATCAAAACTGGGTGGAAGACGATGCAGGGGACGATGAGGTCCTAGACCCCACATGGAATGAAGGTCGTGCCACTGACTTTCACAGTTCGGAGGAAGAGGCAGTGGTGAGACCGAGCCAACAGCGTAGCAAAAGAGGGAGCAGTGGGCAAAATCAGAACACCCGCTGCCAAGAGACTCCGCCTGGAACTGACCGCCGCCATCTGGGACCGAGCACCCCAAAGGCAGCTTCAAGGAGTTCCCTGGCATGGCACTTCTTCAAACAATGTGCTGACGACAAGACCCGAGTGGTTTGCACGCTGTGCCATCAGAGCCTGAAGCAAGGCATTAACGTTCTGAACCTTAGCACAACCTGCATGACCAGGCACCTGCATGCAAAGCATGAACTGCAGTGGAGTAAACACCTTAAAAACAAGGAAGTCACTCAGGCTCCCCCTGCTACATCTTCTGCTGCTGCCGCCTCGGCCTCTTCTGCTGCTGCGGCCGCCTCGGCCTCTTCTGCTGCTGCTGCCGCCGCCTCGGCCTCTTCCTCCGCCTCTGGAGGAACGTTGGCACCTGCCGCCCAGCAAACATGGGATGTACCACCAACACCACCACCTGCGTCACCAAGCATCCCAACCATGTCACACGGCAGCGTTCAGCTCTCCATCTCACAAACATTTGAGAGAAAGCGTAAATTCCCACCTAGCCACCCTCGATCCCTGGCCCTGAATGCCAGCATTTCTAAACTACTGGCCTATGAAATGCTGTCATTTAGGCTGGTGGACACACACAGCTTCAAACAGCTCATGTCACTTGCTGTCCCACAGTATGTTGTTCCCAGCCGCCACTACTTCTCCAAGAGAGCCGTGCCTTCCCTGCACAAACAAGTGTCCGATAAAATCAAGTGTGCACTGCGCAACGCCATCTGTGGCAAGGTCCACCTAACCACAGATACGTGGACCAGTAAGCACGGCCAGGGACGCTATATCTCCCTAACTGCACACTGGGTACATGTAGTGGCGGCTGGGCCCCAGGCGGAGAGCTGTTTGGCGCACGTCCTTCCGCCGCCAAGGATCGCAGAGCAACATTCTTTGCCTCCTGTCTCCTCCTCCTCCTACTCAGCTTCCTCCTCCTCTTCTTCCACCTGCTCATCCAGTCAGCCACACACCTTCACCACCAACATCAGCACAGCACGGGGTAAACGTCAGCAGGCCATTCTGAAACTCATATGTTTGGGGGACAGGCCCCACACCGCACAGGAGTTGTGGCGGGGTATATAACAACAGACCGACGAGTGGTTGCTGCCGGTGAGCCTCAAGCCCGGCCTGGTGGTGTGCGATAATGGGCGAAATCTCGTTGCAGCTCTGGGACTAGCCGGTTTGACGCACATCCCTTGCCTGGCGCATGTGCTGAATTTGGTGGTGCAGAAGTTCATTCGCAACTACCCCGACATGTCAGAGCTGCTGCATAAAGTGCGGGCCGTCTGTTCGCGCTTCCTGCGTTCACACCCTGCCGCTGCTCGCCTGTCTGCGCTACAGCGTAACTTCGGCCTTCCCGCTCCCCGCCTCATATGCGACGTGCCCACCAGGTGGAACTCCACCTTGCATATGCTGGACAGACTGTGCGAGCAGCAGCAGGCCATAGTGGAGTTTCAGCTGCAGCACGCACGGGTCAGTCGCACTGTGGATCAGACCCACTTCACCACCAATGACTGGGCCTCCATGCGAGACCTGTGTGCCCTGTTGCGCTGTTTCGAGTACTCCACCAACATGGCCAGTGGCGATGACGCCGTTATCAGCGTTACAATACCACTTCTATGTCTCCTTGAGAAAACACTTAGGGCGATGATGGAAGAGGAGGTGGCCCAGGAGGAAGAGGGGTCATTTTTAGCACTTTCAGGCCAGTCTCTTCGATGTGACTCAGAGGGAGGTTTTTTGCAACACCAGAGGCCAGGTACAAATGTGGCCAGACAGGGCCCACTACTGGAGGACGAGGAGGACAAGGATGAGGAGGAGGTGGAGGAGGATGAGGATGAAGCATGTTCACAGCGGGGTGGCACCCAAAGCAGCTCGGGCCGATCACTGGTGCGTGGCTGGGGGGAAACACAGGACGATGACGATACGCCTCCCACAGAGGACAGCTTGTCCTTACCTCTGGGCAGCCTGGCACACATGAGGGACTACATGCTGCAGACAGCAAAGTTGCCCACATTTTAACGTGTGCGGACTACTAGGTTGCCACCCTGCTGGATCCCCGGTACAAAGACAATGTGCCCACCTTACTTCCTACACTGGAGCGTGATAGGAAGATGCGCGAGTACAAGCGCACGTTGGTAGACGCGCTACTGAGAGCATTCCCAAATGTCACAGGGGAACCAGTGGAAGCCCAAGGCGAAGGCAGAGGAGGAGCAAGAGGTCGCCAACGCAGCTGTGTCACGCCCAGCTCCTCTGAGGGCAGGGTTAGCATGGCAGAGATGTGGAAAAGTTTTGTCAACACGCCACAGCTAAGTGCACCACCACCTGATACGGAACGTGTTAGCAGGAGGCAACATTTCACTAACATGGTGGAACAGTACCTGTGCACACCCCTCCACGTACTGACTGATGGTTCGGCCCCATTCAACTTCTGGGTCTCCAAATTGTCCACGTGGCCAGAGCTAGCCTTTTATGCCTTGGAGGTGCTGGCCTGCCCGGCGGCCAGCGTTTTGTCTGAACGTGTATTCAGCACGGCAGGGGGCGTCATTACAGACAAACTCAGCCGCCTGTCTACAGCTAATGTGGACAAGCTGACGTTCATAAAAATGAACCAGGCATGGATCCCACAGGACCTGTCCATCCCTTGTGCAGATTAGATATTAACTACCTCCCCTTAACAATATATTATTCTACTCCAGGGCACTTCCTCATTCAATACTATTTTTAATTTCATTTTACCATTATATTGCGGGGCAACCCAAAGTTGAATGAACCTCTCCTCTGTCTGGGTGCCGGGGCCTAAATGTGTGACAGTGGCCTGTTCCACTGGTGGGTGACGTGAAGCCTGATTCTCTGCTATGACATGAATACAGATTCTGCGCTGACATAAGGCCAGATTCTCTGTTACGGGACCTCTCTCCTCTGCCTGGGAGCCTGGGCCTAAATGTGTGACAGTGGCCTGTTCCAGTGGTGGGTGACGTGAAGCCTGATTCTCTGCTATGACATGAAGACAGATTCTGCTCTGACATAAGGCCAGATTCTCTGTTACGGGACCGCTCTCCTCTGTCTGGGTGCCGGGGCCTAAATGTGTGACAGTGGCCTGTTCCAGTGGTGGGTGACGTGAAGCCTGATTCTCTGCTATGACATGAAGACAGATTCTGCGCTGACATAAGGCTAGATTCTCTGTTACGGGACCTCTCTCCTCTGCCTGGGTGCCTGGGCCTAAATGTGTGACAGTGGCCTGTTCCAGTGGTGGGTGACGTGAAGCCTGATTCTCTGCTATGACATGAAGACAGATTCTGCGCTGACATAAGGCCAGATTCTCTGTTACGGGACCGCTCTCCTCTGTCTGGGTGCCGGGGCCTAAATGTGTGACAGTGGCCTGTTCCAGTGGTGATTGACGTGAAGCCTGATTCTCTGCTATGACATGAAGACAGATTCTGCGCTGACATAAGGCCAGATTCTCTGTTACGGGACCGCTCTCCTCTGTCTGGGTGCCGGGGCCTAAATGTGTGACAGTGGCCTGTTCCAGTGGTGGGTGACGTGAAGCCTGATTCTCTGCTATGACATCAATACAGATTCTGCGCTGACGTAAGGCCAGATTCTCTGTTACGGGACCTCTCTCCTCTGCCTGGGTGCCTGGGCCTAAATGTGTGACAGTGGCCTGTTCCAGTGGTGGGTGACGTGAAGCCTGATTCTCTGCTATGACATGAAGACAGATTCTGCGCTGACATAAGGCCAGATTCTCTGTTACGGGACCGCTCTCCTCTGTCTGGGTGCCGGGGCCTAAATGTGTGACAGTGGCCTGTTCCAGTGGTGGGTGACGTGAAGCCTGATTCTCTGCTATGACATGAATACAGATTCTGCGCTGACATAAGGCCAGATTCTCTGTTACGGGACCTCTCTCCTCTGCCTGGGTGCCTGGGCCTAAATGTGTGACAGTGGCCTGTTCCAGTGGTGGGTGACGTGAAGCCTGATTCTCTGCTATGACATGAATACAGATTCTGCGCTGACATAAGGCCAGATTCTCTGTTACGGGACCTCTCTCCTCTGCCTGGGTGCCAGGGCCTAAATGTGTGACAGTGGCCTCTTCCAGTGGTGGGTGACGTGAAGCCTGATTCTCTGCTATGACATGAATACAGATTCTGCGCTGACATAAGGCCAGATTCTCTGTTACGGGACCTCTCTCCTCTGCCTGGGTGCCGGGGCCTAAATGTGTGACAGTGGCCTATTCCAGTGGTGGGTGACGTGAAGCCTGATTCTCTGCTATGACATGAATACAGATTCTGCACTGACATAAGGCTGTTCCAGTGGTGGGTGACGTGAAGCCTGATTCTCTGCTATGACATGAAGACAGATTCTGCGCTGACATAAGGCCAGATTCTCTGTTACGGGACCTCTCTCCTCTGCCTGGGTCTAAATGTGTGACAGTGGCCTGTTCCAGTGGTGGGTGACGTGAAGCCTGATTCTCTGCTATGACATGAAGACAGATTCTGCGCTGACATGAGGCCAGATTCTCTGTTACGGGACCGCTCTCCTCTGTCTGGGTGCCGGGGCCTAAATGTGTGACAGTGGCCTGTTCCAGTGGTGGGTGACGTGAAGCCTGATTCTCTGCTATGACATGAAGACTGATTCTGCGCTGACATGAAGCCAGATTCTTTGCTATGGCATGAAGAGACTGATTCTCTGCTGACGTGAAGCCAGATTCTCTGCTATGGGACCTCTGTCCAATTGATATTGGTTCATTTTTATTTTTTTAATTTTAATTCATTTCCCTATCCACATTTGTTTGCAGGGGATTTACCTACATGTTGCTGCCTTTTGCAGCCCTCTAGCTCTTTCCTGGGCTGTTTTACAGCCTTTTTAGTGCCCAAAAGTTCGGGTCCCCATTGACTTCAATGGGGTTCGGGACGAAGTTCGGATCGGGTTCGGATCCCGAACCCGAACATTTACGGGAAGTTCGGCCGAACTTCTCGAACCCGAACATCCAGGTGTTCGCTCAACTCTAGTCTCTACACTAGTTCCTACCTGTTTATGGGCCATGATAGCCACACAAAGTCCAGGGAGCGCAGGTACAGCATGCACGCCAGGCACACTCTGCTTTTAACCCCGTCCGGTGCCGTGACAGCTTTCATCGGATCCAGGGATGCAAGTACCAACATGCATGCTGAGCCCACTATATACTTCTCCTGGAGCCAAATGGCTACTGGTAGGCGCTGTAAAAGTAGACTCAGTTTTATACTGACTTTAAAACCAGCCTCCGGCCAAAATGTACACCAATGCCTCATTCAACATCCAGCATAGAGGCAGGGCAGAGTGCTGGTTGCAGAGTGCTATTGCATTTGTGTTTTTGTGTTTGAAGTAAAAAAATAATTGTTTTCAGCAGAAGTTGGCTCAGTGTAGGCTTAAAAAAATTGTGCACTGCACCCACAAAACACATTGGATTTAGATTGCTGAGAAAAAAGGTTATTCTTCTTAATATTTCTCCCTGATCTCTCCCTGACAGCAGCTGCAGCCTCTCCCTACACTAAACAGAGCAGAGTGACGGGCGGCGCTACGTGACTCCAGCTTAAATAGAGGCTGGGTCACATGCTGCAGTTGGCCAATCACAGCCATGCCAATAGTAGGCATGGCTGTAATGGCTTCTAAGGGCACACAGTTAAACGCTTGTTGTTTGGCTGCTGTGCAGCCTTTCAAAAAGCGCCGAACACTGAACCCGAACTTTTACGTAAATGTTCGGGCTCGGGTCCGGGTCCCGAAAAAGCTAAAGTTCGGTACGAACCTGAACTTTACAGTTCGGGTATGCTCAACTCTACTCAGGAGCCATTAGTGAGCGTTCCTGAGCTGCTGCAGCCTGCACATTTCTCCTACCTTCCTTTTATATATAATAAAATACGGCTGTATCTAGGACTTATTATTGGAGTAGTGCTTATATTTTAAGCCTACTCCAAAAACCCTGCAAAATAGCGCTAGGACTTATTATCGGGGTAGAGCTTATTTTCAGGGAAACACATGTGCCAGTGTCGTCTGAGGATTTTTGTTATTTCTTGATGATGACTGTTAGAGATGAGCAAATCGAAGTTAAAGAAGTGGAATTTGATCTGAATTTCTGGAAAATTTGATTTGTCCCGAAGTCAAATTTCCTTGCGCTTCTTGGTAACGAATCACATTTTTTCTAAAATTGCTGCTGCACATTTTACAAAATGAAAGTAAGAAGCTTGGGAACGAGAGAGCACCCACAATGCCATGCAGACAGACATTCAGCAGATAGCCAGCCCCTGTGATGTCACAGCCCTATAAAAAGCTTCCTCATGCCCGGTCTCCGCCATTTTACAGTGAAATTAGTGCAGGAAGAGACATTGCAGGCACTAGGGACAGTGTTTAGAAAATACTTTAAGAAAAAAGAAAAAAGATTGAGCAGTTTAGGGAAAGATTATTCTTAGTATAGGGACAGGATAGGGAGGCATTATCCACATTGTAGGGAGAGAGCATGGTCCAATTGCACAGTGTAAAGCAGGCATCCTCAAACTGCGGCCCTCCAGCTGTTGCAAAACTACAACTCCCAGCATGCCCGAACAGCCTACAGATATCAGCCTACAGCAGGGTATTGTGGGAGTTGTAGTTTTACAACAGCTGGAGGGCCGCAGTTTGAGGATGCCTGGTGTAAAGCCTGGGTAATAGGAGCTATTCTATTAGACCTTGCTGCACTAATTGGGGTTACTAAAAGTGATCTATTACAGATTTTAGGTTGTTTCAAACAGTAATTGCAGTAATTCAAGCATCTGTTATTGGGTTGAAAGTGCTGTCTGCTACAACCAGTTTTGGAGGTGTGTTTATTTCATATATCTAAAAGTACTTCCATTCATCCTTGCTTTTGGGGTGAATTTGAAGTCTGATACAAATAGTTTTGGGGTGTGTTAATTTTAAATATATCAAAGTACGTCCATTCATCCTTGCTTTTGGGGAGAATTTGTGGTTGAAAGTGCTGTCTGATACAAACAGTTTTGGGGTGCGTTTATTTTATATATATATATATATATATATATATATATATATAAAAGTACTTCCATTCATCCTTGCTTCTGGGGTAACATCGCAGTCTGATAGTATTGCTCTTTTCCCTTTGCAATTTCTTTTCCTTTACAGTGTGTCAGACAGACAGTTGACAGGCCCTCTTAAGGGAACGGGCTCTGGCCAAATTTTTCTGGAGCAGGCAGAAGTAGCAGCAGATGAAGGGGAGGGGGTGGCAGCAGCAGTCTCAGTGACAGGCCTGAGCTGCCAGTGTCCTCTAGCGGTTGTGTCTTGAACAGCAACCCAGCAGTCCTTGAATGGTTGACTCGATCTTCTACTTAGTTACAAGTGACATCAGACACCCCCAGCCAGGAGTCTTTGGGTTCATCTGACATGACCCCCACCTGTCCTCAACCTGCCTCTGTCATTTTCTGTTCCTTCAGCTTGAGAAGTATTGACTGCTGTCGGCTCGGCTCAACTTTTCAGAGAGGACGAGATTCTAGAGGACGGTCAGCAGCTATTGCCCAGCCAAGATCTGGAGGAGATATCTTTTGCTTCCTCCAGTAGGTAGGCAAATAGTGATGTGGTGAAGTGAGAAAATTACAGGATTTTTTGGGGTGTTTTAATTTTCTTTTTATTTATTTGATCTAACAGTATGTCAGACAGAGAAGTGCCAGGCCCTGCACAGAGGCCTAAATATTTTCTGGTGCAGGCCAGGTTCACAGCAGAGTAAGGGGGCATGGCAGCAGGAGTCGCAGCGAGATATCTGAGCTCCCGGTGTCATCTAGAGGTCGTGTCTTGACCGGCAATCCAGCAGTTCTTGAATGGTTTAGGCTCCATTCACACATCCGCAAATCCATTCCGCATTTTGCGGAACGGAATTGCGGACCCATACATTTCTATGGGGACGCACGACGTGCGGCACGGATCCAGAATTGCGGACCCACACTTCCGGGTACGCAATTCAGATCCTGAAAAAAATAGAACATGTCCTATTCTTGTCCGCAATAGCGGACAAGAATAGGCATATTCTCTTAGTGCCGGCAATGTGCGGTCCGCAAAATGCGGAACACACATTGCCGATGTCCGTGTTTTGCGGATCCGCGGATCTGTAGATACATCCTATGTAGTCAATTGACCGCTGCCTAGCTACGCCATCATCCATCCTCTCGTAGGTCTGACTGGGGGGGCTCTCTGCGCTCACGTTCCTCTGGCATGGCTGCTGTGACAGGTTGGGAAGATAGGAGCAGTTCTAGCTCCATCAACAAAAACTTGAGTCTCGAGTCGCTGATGAGCAGCTTTCTTCACCTGCCTAGTGAAGAAACTACTCAGCAGCAGCAGCTAGACCTAGAGCTCGACCTGAACCAGCAGGTGGTGGCATACTTGGATAGCAACCTGCCACCCTACATTGAAGATCTTCTGGACTACTGGGCAGCTAAACTGGATTTGTGGCCACAATGGGCCCGACCAGTAGTGTAACATCAGAGCAAGTGTTTAGTGAGGCAGGGGTCCTAGTTACCGCAAGAGAAACTCACCTGTCCGCCCAGCATTTACACCCACCAAAGCCTGATCCATCAGACTAAATCATCCATAGTGCCACACCAACACTTTGACAAAAGAGACCAGTTTCTTCTTGCCACCTGCCTCAGCAACTATTCTGATGCTGCCACCCGCCTGATGCCACACGTCTGATGGCAAGTGCTCCTTCTTTCACCCACCATTTTCAGCTGGTACTAGGATTGCTACCCACCTCCCCACTCTGTAGTCTCCTGATGCTGCTGCCATCTCCACACTATGTCACCTTGCCACTCTGTGGTCTCCTGATGCTGCTGCTACCTTCACACTATGTCACCTTGCCACTCTGTGGTCTCCTCATGCTGCTGCTGCCACCTCCACTTTGTCATTGTGCCACCCTGTGGCCTCCTCCTGATGCTACTGCCTCCTCCAGACTCTCTCATTGGGCCACTCTGTGGTCTCCTCATGCTGCTTTCACCTCCCCACCATGTCATAGGGCCACTCTGTGGACTTCTCATGCTGTTCCCACCCTCCCCACTTCATGACTGGGCCACTATTTTGCCTTTCAGCCTGGCTGACATCATCATTTATTTGACCCTTCTGATCTGTAAGAAGGAAGGAAAAATGAGACGCACAACAGATACTGTCTATGTAACAGCTGTAAGGCCTGCATGACATGGTCCCTATTTTGCATCAGAATTTGCTTATTATTTGGTAACCAAAAGCAGGAGTGGGTACAAAACACAGAAGACATGCAAATATTCCATTCACATGTCATCTCTGTTTTGGATCCACTCCTGTTTTTTTGGCTTTAGCAATACTGATGGATTACTGACCAAATGCTGAAACAGAGACTGATGCTCCACAGACAGGATCCAATTTTTTATTTTTATTTTTGTTCTGATGGATTGGAGGAAGGGCAAAATAATCAGTGACGTCAACAAAAACGTACTGCTGACACCCCCTCCACTCTGTCAGGCGGGCTGTACTTGTATAAGCGTTTAATAGAACAGGTTCTGTAGACATCTATGTGGAATCAGCTGCCAACAGTATAAAAGGAGTGTGCTTCTTCTAACAATGACCTGTAAGGCTAAGTTCACACTTGATTTATTTGGTCAGTTTTGGCCCTATAACTGCCCAAATAAGTGTGCAGTGATTCTAAGAGCGACCCCTGCCATCTGCATGTCATATTGACTCACAGTATTGTTTCAATATCACAGCAGACTCCCTATGCGTGTTACTGCAAGGCACAGTGTTCTACACCACTATAAAGGCTCTCTGCAGCAAGGAAATAGCCATTTTTTTAATGTGATTTGCCGCAAATAAATTGGGATCAAACCAAATTTTTTTTAAAAAAAATGGCAAATCGGCTGAATAAAATTTTTGATAAATTTGCTCATCTCTAGTTACAAGCTCTCTCATCACTTGGCATCACTGACCTGGCCCTCTCCTGGATCATATCATACCTCACAGATCAGACATTTAGCATCTCACACACCCTCCTTGTCTCATTCCCTCTCTGTTGGTGTCCCACAAGGCTTTGTCCTAGGACCCCCTTCTCTTCTCTATCTACACCCTCAGCCTGGGACAGCTCATAGAGTCCCATGGCTGTCAGTATCACTCTTATGCTGACGACACACAAATCTACCTTTCTGGTTCAGACATCACCACCTTACTATACAGAGTCCCACAATGTCTATCTTCCATATCCTCCTTCTTGTCCTCTTGCTTTTTTAAACTTAACATGGATAAAACTGAATTTATCATCTTTCCCCAATCTTGCTCAACACCCCCATAAGACTTATCTATCATCTTATCTATGGTTGCACACTCTTCCCGGTCAACCAAGTCTGCTGCCTTGGAGTGACCTTGGATTCTGACCTCTGCTTCAGACCACACATCCAAGCCCTTTCCACCACCTGCCGCCTCCAACTCAAAAATATCTCCTCCAGCCGCGATATTCCTCAACCATAAGTCTGCAAAATGCTTGTACATGCCCTTATCATCTCCCACCTAGACTACTGCAACATCCTCCTCTGTGGCCTTCCATCTAGCACTCTCGTACCCCTCCAATCTATCCTCAACTCTGCTGCCTGACTAATCCACCTCGCCCACCATTACTTCTCTGGCAATCCCTTCACTGGCTCCCCATTGCCCAGTGAATTCAGTTCAAAATTCTAACAAATACGTATAAAGCCGTCCACAACCTGTCCCCTCCATACATCTCTGAGCTATTTTCCCGATACATCCCCACACATAATCTCCAATCCTCACAAGACCTCCTTCTCTCCTCTTATCACCTCTTCCCACAGCCGCCTCCAAGATTTCTCCTGTGCATACCCCATACTCTGGAACTCTCTACCCCAATGTGAGATGGGGAAACAGCTCTCATTGTCTGAACAATGTTTGTATAGATTAAATTAAATGATCTGGACTGACATCCTGCTGTTTGGCCACAATATGTCGCTGTTTCCTAAACACAGCTAACAGACTGCATATATTTCCATATTCATGAGAGGTGGAGTTACAGAGCCTGTAGAAGAAAGCAGGCGACTTAGAGGAAGTTGAGTCTGAGGACCTGTGTGAGAAGAGGATCCGACGGCATCCAGGTGTGGCAGCATACCTCAGTTACCAGAGCTGCAGCTAAGTTAAGCTGATCGTGTCCAAGACCCTGATCCTGGCCAGAGTAATGAGGATTGCTTCCAGGAATACTGATGAGCAAAGCTACATATACTGCAGACCGCATGCTTGTTGGAGAGGCATTTGTTCTGTTCAGAGTCCCCAGCAGATGCAGAGCAGACCCGGGTCGGTAATATTGTGCACGCACCTCATTACAGTGCTGGCTCCTAGAGACTGAGACCAGGCCTGTAGTTAGTTAGTTAGGGTCTCTGTTTGTGTCAGACCACAAGTGTTACTACTGTTTATTGCAAGGACTCCAAAACTTAAAGTGATATTTTACATTGGAGAGCTGATAAATTTCCCCACAAATTGAAGCCAAGCTGGCTTTTTGCTCAGGAGGAATACACAAGCATGTGCTACAAGACCAGTTATGGGTGGGAGAATCCTGTAGAACACTATAAGATTTTAATCTGTTGTGCTGCACCGCAGGCTAGCCCGTACAACACACCCATACAGTTGTTCTTGTTTTTTTTAGGGTAACAACAGGTAAGGTGTGGCAGTTTAGTTGTGCCCGCCAGTAGATAAAGTACCGCACTTTCCTCATGCATCCATTGGAGGGAGCCGTGCTGTACAGCACAAGGGTCTCAGCCTTCGGGCTTGGTGTATGTAAATTTATTGTATGTTCCCAGCATTTTTGGTTGTGTTCAATGCAACGTTTAAGTAAAATTCTGTTTTTGCAAAAACTGGTGTTGGGGTTGCTTTCCTCGTTCGTGACTTCACTGTATCCTGGGGAGCCTATCCCGGTACACGGCTTACACCAACATATCAGATTCTCACCTACAGTGGAATCCTTCAAAAGAAACCTGAAAACTCACCTCTTCAAACAAGCCTAAAACCCGTGACCTTGTTGCTATACTGTCATGGCCAGCTTTACCCTCACCTACTGTGTCCTTCCTCCATAGATGTAGATTGTACAACTATGTTACAGACTGTACCAGTCTGTAACGTGTCTTTCTCATGCTTAGTGCAATTGTCTGTATTACATATGTATACCCCTTATCATATGCACTGCGCTATGGAATGAATGGTGCTTTAATAATAATAATCATTCTGGGTGCCACACCCAAACTTGTAAAAAGAGACCCGTTTCTTCTGGCCACCTGCTTCAGCCAATATTATATATTGCCACCCGCCTGATGCCACATAGAGCCACTGTGTTGACTCCTCACACCGTTTTCACCCTCACCACTCTGTGACTGGGCCACTGTCTTGACTCTTTATGTTGTTGCCACCTCACCACTCACTGGGCCTCTATTGTCCCTGTTTGTACTTGTTGACATCACAATTTATTTTACCCTTCTTCTGATCTGTCAGAAGGATGGAAAAATGAGAAACACAACGGATCCTGTCTTTGGAGAAGCCATAATGCCTGTATCACACGGCCCCTTTTTTGCATCAGAATTGGATCATGATTTGGAAGCCAAAAGCAGGAATGGGTAAAAAACACAGAAGACATGCAAATGTTCCATTCATGTGTCATCTCTGTTTTGTATCCACAGCTGTTTTATTTTGGCTTTGGCAATACTGATGGATTACTGAGCAAATGCTCAAAAGACAGGATCTGTTTTTTTGGGGTTGTTCTGACATACATGCAGACGGATACAGATATATGCTATAAAATATATATACTGGGAAGAAGATTATTATTTAATCATATCCAAGTGGGTTATGTAAAAAACCAGAACACAGAAATAATAGTAATATGTTTACATAAGTACATATGGCGACTCCATTATAGGCCGCATACAAGTCCCGGTACCGCAAGCCACAAAATAGTGGTATGATCGTCAAGAAAGAAATGTCTGCATGAGGGTCCCTCACAACGCGTTTTGCCAATGGCTTTGTCAGGAAGAGAGTGAATAAAGATAGAGAGTGTATGTGGCCTATTATGGAGTTACCATATGTACAGTCGTGGCCAAAAGTTTTGAGAATTACATAAATATTGGAAATTGGAAAAGTTGCTGCTTAAGTTTTTATAATAGCAATTTGCATATACTCCAGAATGTTATGAAGAGTGATCAGATGAATTGCATAGTCCTTCTTTGCCATGAAAATTAACTTAATCCCAAAAAAACCTTTCCACTGCATTTCATTGCTGTCATTAAAGGACCTGCTGAGATCATTTCAGTAATCGTCTTGTTAACTCAGGTGAGAATGTTGACGAGCACAAGGCTGGAGATCATTATGTCAGGCTGATATTAATGGCATAATGTCAGGCTGATGTTAAAATGGCAGACTTGACATGTTAAAAGGAGGGTGATGCTTGAAATCATTGTTCTTCCATTGTTAACCATGGTGACCTGCAAAGAAACGCATGCAGCCATCTTTGCGTTGCATGAAAATGGCTTCACAGGCAAGGATATTGTGGCTACTAAGATTGCACCTCAATCAACAATTTATAGGATCATCAAGAACTTCAAGGAAAGAGGTTCAATTCTTGTTAAGAAGGCTTCAGGGCGTCTAAGAAAGTCCAGCAAGCGCCAGGATCGTCTCCTAAAGAGGATTCAGCTGCGGGATCGGAGAGCCACCAGTGCAGAGCTTGCTCAGGAATGGCAGCAGGCAGGTGTGAGCGCATCTGCACGCACAGTGATGCGAAGACTTTTGGAAGATGGCCTAGTGTCAAGAAGGGCAGCAAAGAAGCCACTTCTCTCCAAAAAAACATCAGGGACAGATTGATCTTCTGCAGAAAGTTTGGTGAATGGACTGCTGAGGACTGGGGCAAAGTCATATTCTCCGATGAAGCCTCTTTCCGATTGTTTGGGGCATCTGGAAAAAGGCTTGTCCGGAGAAAGAAAAGGTGAGCGCTACCATCAGTCCTGTGTCATGCCAACAGTAAAGCATCCTGAGACCATTCATGTGTGGGGTTGCTTCTCATCCAAGGGAGTGGGCTCACTCACAATTTTGCCGAAAAACACAGACATGAATAAAGAATGGTACCAAAACACCCTCCAACAGCAACTTCCTCCAACAATCCAACAACAGTTTGGTGAAGAACAAAGCATTTTCCAGCACGATGGAGCACCGTGCCATAAGGCAAAAGTGATAACTAAGTGGCTCGGGGACCAAAACGTTGACATTTTGGGTCCATGGCCTGGAAACTCCCCAGATCTTAATCCCATTGAGAATTTGTGGTCAATCCTCAAGAGGCGGGTGGACAAACAAAAACCCATTAATTCTGACAGACTCCAAGAAGTGATTTGATTAGAATGGGTTTCTATCAGTCAGGAATTGGCCCAGAAGTTGATTGAGAGCATGCCCAGTCGAATTGCAGAGGTCCTTAAAAAGAAGGGCCAACACTGCAAATACTGACTCTTTGCATAAATGTCATGTAATTGTCGATAAAAGCCTTTGAAACATATGAAGTGCGTGTAATTATATTTCACTACATCACAGAAACAACTGAAACAAAGATCTAAAAGCAGTTTAGCAGCAAACTTTGTGAAAACTAATATTTGTGTCATTCTCAAAACTTTTGGCCACGACTGTACTTAAGTGAACATAATACTATTATTTCGGTGTTCTGTTTTTTTTTTTAGAATACATTTTTATTGAGATTTTTTGTACAAGGAACAGCATTTATTATACATGGACAATGACACAGGGTGTTGTAGCGTTAAGTTAACTTGTTATAGATCAAAGGGCGGTTCATATGAACAGAATCATTGATCTGTTAAGAAGACTGGCACATAAACTCTGGATTCCTTTAGAAGAAAAATTGGTAGGATGCCCTATCAGACCCCTATTACTATCAGAACCTGATAAGATAATTCAACCAATTTCAAGAGATTTGTTGGCTTCAGCAACATTGTCTATTTGGAAAAACACAGAGGAACCTGCGTGACATATCCCTCCCCACTTTTAACTATTAGTGACTGCCTTAACTTTAACACTGATAGTTCCGACATTTTACCCTTTCAACTACGTAAATCCAATCTTCCGCCTCAGGAATTGTTAGACAATGAAGGTACCTTTCTTACCCTCACCTCCGTAATAACGGAGTTTAATTTAAAAAGCTTTAACCAGTTGCAATTGGCACATCTGAAGGCCGTCATTACACCCATTCTAACTAAGAATCAAGTAACCCTGCCACTTACATGGTTTGAAAAACTTGTCTCACAGACACAATATCCATCAAAGATCATCTCCACGGTTTCCAGAAACCTAATATCATTGGAAATACCTTCCTCTCTCTACTTCATAAAGGAGTGGGAGAAAGATCTAGATGTAAAATTCTCAGATAAAGAAACTCAGATTATCTTAAGTACTCCCAAGAGTATATCCAGATGTGTAACCATACAAGAGAACGCATACAAAATCCTCACAAGGTGGTACTTAACCCCGGTAAGATTAAGCCTGATGTATGATGGCACTTCGAATAGTTGCTGGAGATGTCTCTCTGATAGAGGGTCCTTTTTACACATATGGTGGTCATGCCCCAAAATTAAAATCTTTTGGGACTCGGTCTTTAAGGCAATAAGGGATATCCTTGTATTAAATGAGAATATACTTCCTAGTTGTCCAGGAATAGCTCTTCTGACTCTAATACCTAATCCTTTGGCAAACCTGAAACTATCACTACTGAGAGTTTTGCTGGCAGCGGCTAGGATACTAATTGCATCCAATTGGAAATCAACCATAGCTCCATCAATCTCCCAATGGAGAGGGAAAGTTGAAGCTCTAGCTAGGCTAGAAGAATTATCACATTGGGAATTACGCTCCCATCACAAATATACTAAAATCTGGAGCCCCTGGACAACTGGGAGAGTTAGCATGAATCAATACCAACTCAAACAGATATCTTGAGCTCTTATTATCTATGGTCTCAGGGCATTTTGTTAACATCACTACTGAGGTGATTTATTGATATCACTGCCATTGCTAGATAACTGGTTTTCTGGCTTATACAGCCAGTCCTAAATTGTCTGTTTACTTTCCACTGGATCCAAAGACCTCAAAGCGCAATTATATCCTGTCAACCACACCTTCCCTCTTTCCCTTCATCCCTCCCCCGTTTTTTTGTGTTTTCAACTGTTTCTTTGTTGGATTACTTAGCTCATCCGAATAAGCTTCCAATTTTGTACTAAACAGCGTATCGCTTATATGAGAAAGAAAGGTTTATACTCCAGGCCAAAATTATTACAAAATATTGAGACCCTGCTCACTTATACTGTGCTTGAGTCTTTTCTAGTCTTAGTTATGCTATTCAACTGGATAGCTCTCTTTTGCCGCTTATTATAGCTCCACACGTGTATGCGGGAAGCCTTTTCTCATCTAGGCTATATGTTATTGTCCTGCTATTAAATATAATCATCTGCACCAGACCTCTTTCTTTGTTTATATTCATAGATTGAGCACTGTACAATATTGGTTTATATACCATTGTCTGTAATATGTTATTGCATGTTATAAATCAATAAACAGATTTTAAAAAGAAAAGTTAACTTGTTATAGTCGATCTTTGATGGCGTGGTCTTGAACGACCGATCGTTGAGTCTCTGTAGGTGATAAAAGTCCAATAAAGAACTGTAGGTAAGTCCATGTTCCTGAGTTTCTTCTGTTGCATGGTGAGAGATTAGAAGGCATTTAATAAGCCAACAGAGTTATAACATAAACTCAAATAAAGAACAAAAATGAGGAAGTTACAGGGTTCATAAAACATAAAAAACTGAGAAAAAACAATGTGTAATGGGTACACTTGTTATCTAGGAATACTGCCCACATGGGCTACATTTAGCACCTTAGTGAGCATCTTAGTTACCTCCTAAGGGCATGCATTTTCAGGATATATGTCAATATAATGTCAAGTCGATATATTTGGATATAAGGACCTCCATTGAGACCAGAGGTGAGTAAATGACTGTAGTTTACCTATCTGGAAAGCTAAAGTACGTTCATGGAGATAATTATTAGACACCATGTAGTGTATTTCACCTCTAGTGGGTATGACCACCCCCTACCAGTTTCTAGCAATCAAAAGCTTAGCAGTATGTAAGATATTACATACTATAACTCTGCACTGGAGTGGTACTGAGTCAATACCTATTAATAGAGATGTCGCAAACATAAAATTTTCCATTCGCGAACGGCGCGAACATTTGCGAAAATTCGCGTTCGAACGGGCGAACCGCCATAGACTTCAATAGGCAGGCGAATTTTTAAACCCACAGGGACTCTTTCTGGCCACAATAGTGATGGAAAAGTTGTTTCAAGGGGACTAACACCTGGACTGTGGCATGCCGGAGGGGAATCCATGGCAAAACTCCCATGGAAAATTACATAGTTGACGCAGAGTCTGGTTTTAATCCATAAAGGGCATAAATCACCTAACATTCCTAAATTGTTTGATGTTGAATCGATCAGGTAGTGTAAGGCTTATGCCCGCTTCACAGTGACAGACCAAACTCCCCGTTTAACGCACCACAAACAGTCCAGGAAAGATTAAAGGACCTTAACATATATAGCTTGGAAGAAAGACGAGACAGAGGGGATATGATAGAAACTTTTAAATACATAAAGGGAATCAACAAGGTAAAAGAGGAGAGAATATTTAAAAGAAGAACAACTGCTACAAGAGGACATAGTTTTAAATTAGAGGGGCAAAGGTTTAAAAGTAATATCAGGAAGTATTACTTTACTGAGAGAGTAGTGGATGCATGGAATAGCCTTCCTGCAGAAGTGGTAGCTGCAAATACAGTGGAGGAGTTTAAGCATGCATGGGATAGGCATAAGGCGATCTTTCATATAAGATAGGGCCAGGGGCTATCCATAGTATTTAGTATATTGGGCAGACTAGATGGGCCAAATGGTTCTTATCTGCCGACACATTCTATGTTTTTATGTTTCATTTGCACAACCGCAAACTCCCCATTTGCACAAGTTTGGATACCAAGCTAGCCATGTCCCGTTCCTTGTCCTCACTGACGTCATTGAAGGTCTCTTCCTCCACCCAGCCTTGTACAACACCAAGGGTCCCCGAAAGGGACGCCTGCTGTGGTTGGTCTTCCACCTCCTCAAAGCCACCTTCCTCCTCTGACTCCTCTTCTTCAGACTCCTCTCTCTGCGTTATTATAAGGTGTGTTAAGTAGTACTATTCCTATCAGTTTAATCCCTGTTACGTCCTTTATCAGGGGACGTGTATATGGAATCGATTTTAGGAATCGGGAGATGGAAAAAGACGCTTGGTCGGTCCTCCTACTTCCAATTTGGGGCACTGCGCGTGCAATCTACTGTGCCACCAGATAGGAGCGGTGTGTTAAGTAGTACTATTCTTATCAGTTTAATCCCTGTTATGTCCCCTATCAGGGGACGTGTATATGGAATCGATTTTAGGAACCGGGAGATGGAAAAAGATGCTTGGTCGGTCCTCCTACGTCCAATTTGGGGCACTGCGCATGCAATCTAATGTGCCACCAGATAGGAGCGGTGTGTTAAGTAGTACTATTCTTATCAGTTTAATCCCTGTTACGTCCCCTATCAGGGGACGTGTATATGGAATCGATTTTAGGAATCGGGAGATGGAAAAAGATGCTTGGTCGGTCCTCCTACTTCCAATTTGGGGCACTGCGCGTGCAATCTACTGTGCCACCAGATAGGAGCGGTGTGTTAAGTAGTACTATTCTTATCAGTTTAATCCCTGTTACGTCCCCTATCAGGGGACGTGTATATGGAATCGATTTTAGGAACCGGGAGATGGAAAAAGATGCTTGGTCGGTCCTCCTACGTCCAATTTGGGGCACTGCGCGTGCAATCTACTGTGCCACCAGATAGGAGCGGTGTGTTAAGTAGCACTATTCTTATCAGTTTAATCCCTGTTACGTCCACAAGTATTATAATTATTATAATAATAATAATAATAATAATAATAATAAGGTGTGTTAAGTAGTACTATTCCTATCAGTTTAATCCCTGTTACGTCCCCTATCAGGGGACGTGTATGGAAAATATTTTAGACAACCGCAAAGAGTTGTCAATATATTTGACACACTCATAACATAAATTTTATACCTCTATGCGTCAATCTTGGTGTAGTGATGACTGCGCTCGTGCGCACGTTTGGGAGATTGCAGGCGATGGGGGTTTTTCAAAGCCTATGATCATGCTGAGGTAGTTCAGTGACAGTTAAGTGACCCAGAAAACAATGATTCTGCAGTGTGGGCCCATTGTTGGCCTAGTAGGCTTTAATCATCACCTTAGATGATCACAAAGAAAATTAATGTTTTTTTCTATGCAAAATTATCCAGCCGATCGCTTTTGATGTGTTTACAATGAAGCAACAACCTTATCATCTGGGGTGTGCCAACATTGCCAACACACTTATAGAGGTGATTGCTTCATTGTGATACGCAAGCCCCTTCACCACAACAAGGTAATGATCACGAAGGGGAATTGACACATGTATGTGCCTTTTTTTTTGTTTGTTTTTTGCAGCCACAGTGCAGCACCAGAGGCCAGAAAAATTAGGCATGTACACATGCCTGAAAAATTAGGTATTGCTGCTGTAGCAGCGGCCAGAAAAATTGATGTTTCCCAGGCAGAAAGTGCCCTAAAACATTGCGGCTTGAACCCTAGTTGGTGGCGGATAAGTCACGCAAGTCATCCAGCATTCAGAGATAAAATACAGCAGCGTGTAGACCATTTTTATCCCAAGGCAGCTCATCTCATCAGGCCTTTTTTAGTCTAAAGTATCGCCCACTGTCAGTCCCTTCGGGATCCATCCCTCATTCATCTTAATAAAGGTAAGGTAATCTAGCCTTTTTTGACCTAGGCGACTTCTCTTCTCAGTGACAATACCTCCTGCTGCACTGAAGGTCCTTTCTGACAGGACACTTGAAGCGGGGCAGGTCAGAAGTTCTATCACAAATTGGGATAGCTCAGGCCACAGGTCAAGCCTGCACACCCAGTAGTCAAGGGGTTCATCGCTCCTCAGAGTGTCAATATCTGCAGTTAAGGCGACGTAATCGGCTACCTGTCGGTCGAGTCGTTCTCTGAGGGTGGACCCCGAAGGGCTGTGGCTATGCATAGGACTTAAAAAGCTCTGCATGTCCTCCATCAACAACACGTCTGTAAAGCGTCCTGTCCTTGCCGGGGTGGTCAGGGTAAGAGGAGGATTACTTTCACCTCTTCCCCTGTTAGATTCCCGTTGTGCTGTGACATCACCCTTATACGCTGTGTAAAGCATACTTTTTAATTTATTTTAGAACTGCTGCATCCTTTCCGACTTCCGGTAATTCGGTGACATTTCAGGCACTTTCTGCTTATACCGGGGGTCTAGTAGCGTGGCCACCCAGTACAGGTCGTTCTCCTTCAGCCTTTATATACGAGGGTCCCTCAACAGGCACGACAGCATGAAAGACCCCATTTGCACAAGGTTGGATGCCGAGCTACTCATGTCCCGTTCCTCGTCCTCAGTGATCTCACTTAAGGTATGTTCTTCCCCCCAGCCACGTACAACACCACGGGTACCAGATAGGTGACAACGAGCACTCTGGGATGCCTGTTGTGGTTGGTCTTCCTCCTCCTTCTCAAAGCCACATTCCTCCTCTGACTCCTCTTCCTCACACTCCTCTTCCAGCGTTGCCGCAGGTCCAGCAAGCGATGCTGATAAGGCTGTTTCTGGTGGTGATGGTGACCACAACTCTTCCTCTTCACGCTCATCTACGGCCTGATCCAGCACTCTTCACAGGGCACGCTCAGGAAGAAATCAAATGGGATGATGTCGATGATGGTGCCTTCGGTGCGACTGACTCGGTTTGTCACCTCCTCAAAAGGACGCATGAGCCTACAGGCATTGCGCATGAGCATCCAGTAACGTGGCAAAAAAATTCCCAGCTCCGCAGAGGCTGTCCTAGCACCCCGGTCATACAAATACTCGTTGACTGCGTTTTCTTGTTGGAGCAGGCGGTCGAACATTAGGAGTGTTGAATTTCAACGTGTCGGGCTGTCGCAAACCAAGCGCCTCACTGGCATGTTTCGCCGCTGGATATCTGAAAAGTGCACCATGGCCATGTAGGAACGCCTGAAAGCACGGTTGAGTCCAGCTGGCCTGCTTGAGGAGGTCCTGTAAGCCTGGGTACTTATGCACAAAGCGTTGTACGATCAGATTACACACATGTGCCATGCACGGCACATGTGTCAACTTGCCCAAATTCAATGCCGCCAACAAATTGTTGCCATTGTCAAACACCACTTTGCCGATCTCCAGTTAGTGCGGAGTCAGCCACTTATCCACCTGTGCGTTCAGGGCGGACAGGAGTGCTGGTCCGGTGTGACTCTCTGCTTTCAGGCAAGTCAACCCCAAGATGGCATGACACGGCCGTATCCGGGATGTGGAATAGCCACTGGGGAGCTGGGGGGGTGCCGTTGATGTGGAGCAAGACGCAGCAGCAGAAGAGGACTCAGCCGAGGAGGTTATGGAAGAGGATGGAGTAGGAGGAGTAGAGGAGGTGGCAGCAGGTCTGCCTGCAAGTCGTGGTGGTGTCACCAACTCCTCTGCAGAGCCACGCATTCCATGCTTGGCAGCCGGCAGCAGGTTTACCCAATGCGCAGTGTAGGTGATATACCTGCCCTGACCGTGCTTTACAGACCAGGTATCAGTGGTCAGATGGACCCTTGCCCCAACACTGTGTGCCAGACATGCCATTACTTCCTTTTGCACAATCGAGTACAGGTTGGGGATTGCCTTTTGTGCAAAGAAATTTCGGCCGGGTACCTTCCACTGTGGTGTCCCAATAGCTACAAATTTTTGGAAGGCCTCAGAATCCACCAGCTTGTATGGTAAAAGCTGGCGGGCTAAGAGTTTAGACAAGCCAGCTGTCAGACGCCGGGCAAGGGGGTGACTTTGTGACATTGGCTTCTTACGCTCAAACATGTCTTTGACAGACACCTGACTGTGGGCAGATGAGCAGGTACTGCTCAAGGCGAGAGACGGAGTGGCGGATGGTTGAGAGGGGGCAAGGAGGACAGCAGTGGTTGATGTGGCTGAAGATGCTGGACCAGGAGGAGGATGGCGGCTTTGAGTTTGTGTGCTGCTTGTACTCATGTGTTGATCCCATAGGCGTTTGTGATGTGCGATCATGTGCCTTCGCAAAGCAGTTGTACCTAGGTGGGTGTTGGACTTCCCACGACTCAGTTTCTTTTGGCACAGGTTGCAAATGGCATCGCTGTTGTCAGAGGCAGACACACAAAAAAATGCCACACTGCTGAGCTCTGCAATGACGGCATTCTGGTGGTGGCAACAGCGTGTGTTGATTGGCATGCTGTCTGGCTGACCCCGGGTGCCGATGCATGCTGTCTGACTGTGCCACTAGCTCCTTGCGACGACCTCCCCCTGCTTCCAACTCGTCTACTCCTCCTCTCTGTCTCCCCATCTGAACTTTCCCCCTGTTCTTCTTCTCTTCGAGCGGGCACCCAAGTGACATCCACGGACACATCGTCATCATCAACCGCTTCACTTGTATCTGACACCTCAGCAAAGGAAGCAGCAGCGGGTACAACATCATCATCATCACACCGTACGTCCATGTGTGTAATGCTCCCTGACTGAGACATATCCCTGTTATCTACATCCTCTGGCAATAATGGTTGCGCATTACTCATTTATTCCAACTGATGTGTAAATAACTCCTCTGACAGATCAAGTGAAGCGGCTGTGCTGCTAGTGTTGGTGGTAGCGGCAGGCGGGCGAGTGGTAACTTGAGAGGTGCCTGAAGCTGAGCTGGAGGAGGATGGTGCGTCAAGGTTCCGAACGGAAGCTGTAGAAGATTGGGTGTCCTGTGTTAGCCAGTCAACTATGTCCTCAGAAGTTTTTGAGTTCAGGGTACGTGGCCTCTGAACACTGGCCATTATTCTAGGGCCAAAGGGAATCACAGCACCACGACCACGTCGGCCCCTGCGGGGTGGCCTGCCTCTGCCTGTCATTTTTTTTAGATTAGTTAAGTTGTACTATGCGTGTAAGCTACTGTGACACCAGAAATGAGTTGCGCTGAAGTGACACTATGGACTTTCAGCTGGGCCTTAAACACACAAACATGTGTGTGCAACTGACTGCTATTTATTCACAGTCAAAATTGTTGTTTTTCTTTAAATGTAATCAAATGTGACACCAGAAATGAATGGCTCTGAAGTGACACTATGGACTTTCAGCTGGGCCTTAAACACACAAACACGTTTGTTCAACTGATTGCTATTTATTCACAGTCAAAATTGTTGTTTTTCTTTAACCCCTTAGGGACGCATGACGTACCGGTATGGCATGTTTCCCGAGTCCTTAAGGACCCATGATGTACCGGTACGTCATGAGTTTAAAATAAGATTGCGGCGCCCCGGGGGTTAATCCGAACGGGATGCCGGCTGAAATCATTCAGCCGGCATCCTGTCACAACGCCCCGTATCGGCGATCACAGCAAACCGCAGGTCAATTTAGACCTGCGGTTTGCTGCGCTTTTAGCCGATTCTGATCCCCGCGGTCTCTGACCGCCGGGATCTAACTTAAAAATGCCCGAAAAAAAGTTTTATTAACCCCCCCTGCACCCCTGAATGATATTATGTGGGCGGGTGGTGCAGGGGGGGTGTCGCAGGCGGTGCGGGAGGTGCGGGAGGCGGGCGGTGCGTCAGGCGAGATCACGATCCCCCACCCGCCTCCCTTTGAATAATCATTGGTGGACAGTGGTTATACCAGGGTGTCAGCACATTGCTGACACCCTGGTATAAACGGCTGACATTGGTGATGCGATGTCAGCCGTTTAACCCTTTCCATACAGCGGTCCGTACGGACCGCTGTATGGAAAAGGTTAACAGCTCAGGGAGCACCCTCCCTCTCCCATCAGGGGGCTGCTGTGCCTTTGCAGCCCCCCGATGGGAGAGGGAGAGAACCCCCAGACAGCCCCCCGACAGCCCCGTCCTTACCCTTCCTCGTCTGCGCAGTTGTGGCTACAACTGAGCAGACGGGGAAGGTTCCCATGGCAACAGGACGCCTTCTCAGGCATCCTGCTGTCCATGGTGCTGAACAGCTCTATGCTAAAGGCATAGATCTGTTCAGACAAAGTGTAAGTAAAATACAGTACAGCACCCTATATAGTGTACTGTACTGTATTATACAGACATCAGACCTACTGGATCTTCAAGAACCAAGTGGGTCTGGGTCAAAAAAATGTAAAAAAAAGTGAAAAAAGTTAAGATTAAAAAAAAATTACATTTATCACTGAATAAAAAAAATATAAATAAAATACACTACACATATTAGGTATCGCCGTGTCCGTAACGACCTGATATATAAAACGGTCATGTTACTTTCCCCGCACTGGGAACACCATAAAAATAAAAACTATGAGAAAATTGAAATTTTGCCCACCTTACTTCCCAAAAAAGGTAAGAAAAGTGATCAAAAAAGTCGCATTTACGCCAAAATAGTACCAATCAAACCATCATCTCATCCCGCAAAAATCATACCCTACCCAAGATAATCGCCCAAAAACTGAAAAAACTATGGCTCTTAGACTATGGAAACACTAAAACATGTTTTCTTTTGTTTAAAAAATTAAATCATTGTGTAAAACTTAAATAAATAAATAAAAAGTATACATATTAGGTATCGACGCATCCGTATCGACCGGCTCTACAAAAATTTCACATGACCTAACCCCTCAGGTGACAACCGTAAAAAAAAAAAAAAAAAACGGTGTAAAAAAAGCAATTTTTTTGTCATCTTACGTTACAAAAAGTGTAATAGCAAGCGATCAAAAAGTCATATGCACCCTAAAATAGTGCCAATTAAACCGTCATCTCATCCCACAAAAAATGAGACCCTACTTAAGATAATCGCCCAAAAACTGAAAAAAACTATGGCTCTTAGACTATGGAGACACTAAAACATTTTTTTTGTTTTAAAAATGAAATCATTGTGTAAAACTTACATAAATAAAAAAAATTGTATACATATTAAGTATCGCCAGGTCCGTGACAACCTGCTCTAAAAATTAACACATGATATAACCTGTCAGATGAATGTTGTAAATAACAAAAAAAAAAAGTGCCAAAAAATCTATTTCTTGTTACCTTGCCGCACAAAAAAGTGTAATATAGAGCAACCAAAAATCATATGTATCCTAAACTAGTACCAACAAAACTGCCACCCTATCCCGTAGTTTCTAAAATGGGGTCACTTTTTTGGAGTTTCTACTCTAGGGGTGCATCAGGGGGGGCTTCAAATGGGACATGATGTCAAAAAAAACAGTCCAGCAAAATCTGCCTTCCAAAAACCGTATGGCATTCCTTTCCTTCTGCGCCCTGCCGTGTGCCCGTACAGCGGTTTACGACCACATATGGGGTGTTTCTGTAAACTACAGAATCAGGGCCATAAATAATGAGTTTTGTTTGGCTGTTAACCCTTGCTTTGTAACTGGAAAAAAAAATATTAAAATGGAAAATCTTGCCAAAAAAGTGAAATTTTGAAATTGTATCTCTATTTTCCATTAAATCTTGTGCAACACCTAAAGGATTAACAAAGTTTGTAAAATCAGTTTTGAATACCTTGAGGGGTGTAGTTTCTTAGATGGGGTCACTTTTATGGAGTTTCTACTCTAGGGGTGCATCAGGGGGGCTTCAAATGGGACATGGTGTCAAAAAACCAAAACCAAAATCTCAGAACGGCCTGGATAAGTCAAAGCGTTTTAAAGTTATCAGCACTTAAAGTGACACTGGTCAGATTTGCAAAAAATGGCCAAGTCCTTAAGGTGAAATAGGGCTGAGTCCTTAAGGGGTTAAATGTAATCAAATGTGACACCAGAAATGAATGGCGCTGAAGTGACACTATGGACTTGCAACTGGGCCTTAAACACACAAACACATGTGTAACTGACTGCTATTTATTCACAGTCAAAATTGTTGTTTTTCTTGCTGTGGGCAAGTGGGCACAGTATACTCTGTGAGCCTGACACACACGCTGGCCGGCATGCAACTGCAATTAGATTACACAGAAAAAAAAAAGCAGAATGATGTTCTAGCCCTAAAAAGGGCTTTTTGGGGTGCTGTCCTTACAGCAGAGATCAGATGAGTCTTTCAGGACTGTAGTGGACACTGAATACACTAGCCTAGCTATCGATTTCCCTATTAAATCAGCAGCAGCTACACTGTCCCTCCTCTCACTGAGAATGCAGCTTCCGAATGAATCTAAAATGGATGCTGTCCAGGAGGTGGGAGGGTCTGCTGCTGATTGGCTGGAATGTGTCTGCTGACTGTGAGGTACAGGGTCAAAGTTTACACAATGATGACGAATAGGGGGCGGACCGAACATCGCATATGTTTGCCCGCCGTGGCGAACGCAAACAAGCTATGTTCGCCGGGAACTATTCGCCAGCGAATAGTTCGGGACATCTCTACCTATTAACAATAGTGCCAAAACTGGGGTAAGCTTATCCAGCTTGGGGCAAAGCGTCTGGATCAGTGCTTTGACGGATTCTCAGAATGACCGTAGTCTAGGACAAGAACAGAAAATGTGGAAGATAGAGCACACATCTCTGCATCCCCTCCAGCAATAGGAAGAAGAGGTTGGTTATCTCTTAGCTAACCTTAGCGGTGTATAATACCAGCACAGCAGTTTATAATTTTGCTCCCAGTGTGATGCGCAATTTGTTGATGTTTGAGCCCATTTAAATGTAGATGTCCATTCAGTCTGGGAAAATGATTCTGCCAGGTCTTTCTCCCATTGAATCATTTGAGGTCCCTTATGAATGGTCAAACTCTGTGTTAATAGGGTATAATATGGTCTAAATCCCCTTTAAAGAGGTAGAGGAGAGGAGTGTATGATCTTGTTTAATGGTTCAGGAATAGTGATGGACGAACATCGGCCGGAACGTTTCGCGAACGCGTGTTCGCGATCAGATGTTCACGGCGGGCCCCATTTACTTTAATGGCAGGTGAACCTAAAAAACCTTCAGGTCATATTTGCAGCCACCAAATACATACCAGAGACATACCATAAGGGGATCAATGGCAAAATTCCCACAAAAAATATGTATTTTAATCAGGGACCATTTTTATGCGTCTTAAAGGGAAACTCTAAAAAATGCCACGGGATTACAGGCCCCAAAAATTAGGCATTCACCTAACAGAAAAGAACAAGTGATTATGTGGCTGGAGGTATATTAGGCAGTCAGTGGATAACAATTTTACTGTAGGCCAGTGGAGTACTGGCCCCAAAAATTATGCACTCACCGAACAGAAAAGAACAAGTGATTATGTGGCTCAGAGAGGAGAAAAAGAAAAAAGGAAAAAAAAAAAATGGGTGGTGGTCTTTAATCCTGGTTTGCATTCATTTAGACTGGTCTCCTTTACTTCTGGTTCGCATTCACTCAGATTGATCTCCCGCCCCAGTTAACCAAATAGCTCCCTAGCAGACAGTGGGCCAATAGGAGTAAGTTCCTACTATGTTTTCAGTTGTGCATTCCTTTGTCACGACGAGGGTCTTTTCTTAGCGAACTGCAATGCCCCTGGCTCTTGTTTTTCTCCCATCTGTTTCAATTTCACGGTTGGTTAATGTTTCATTCATGCAAGTGGTTCGGATCACTAATGTCTATGCATTTTCCATTAGGTCTGGCTCACGTTTTAATTACTTATCGTCACTGTAAGGTCATCCAGGTCAGTCTCTTGGCTTAAGGGGGCCTCATGGCTTCGGGGGCCCGATGACCGTTCTTCATGTTGTTCGTTAGGGGTACAATATGGTTGTAGGCTGGTTAGCCTCCTAGGTTTATTGTCGGAGAGGGTCATGGTCATGCGAGTCCCCAAGTCATACTGGTGCTGCATAAGTGGTTTAAAAAATAAATAAAAAAATCTGCCATTAGAGTCTCTCACGCATGGCTTCTCCATTTTAGTTTTACACATATGGCTCCGCCATTAGAGTCTCTCACGCATGGCTCCGCCATTACAGTCTCTCACGCATGGCTTCTCCGTTTTAGTTTTACACATATGGCTCCGCCATTAGAGTCTCTCACGCATGGCTTCTCCGTTTTAGTTTTACACATATGGCTCCGCCATTAGAGCCTCCCACGCATGGCTCCGCCATTAGAGTCTCTCACGCATGGCTTCTCCGTTTTAGTTTTACACATATGGCTCCGCCATTAGAGTCTCTCACGCATGGCTTCTCAGTTTTAGTTTTACACACATGACTCCGCCATTAGAGCCTCTCACGCATGGCTTCTCCGTTTTCGTTTTACACACATGACTCCGCCATTAGAGCCTCCCATGCATGGCTTCGCCATTAGTCTCTCACGCATGGCTTCTCCGTTTTTAGGTTTACACATATGACTCCGCCATTAGAGTCTCTCATGCATGGTTCTCCGTTTTAGTTTTACACACATGACTCCGCCATTAGAGCCTCTCACGCATGGCTTCTCCCTTTTAGTGTTGCATATGACTCCACCATTAGTCTCTCTTGCATGGCTTCTCCGTTTAAATTTTACACACAACTTCGCCATTCGAGGCCGGCTGCGTGGTCCCACAACAAGTAAGTTCCATGTCTTTTTCTGCCCTCAGACCCGCTCGCATGGCTTGGTCATCTGTGGCTCGCAATAGAATTTTCTTGTGGTGGCTCGCACGTGTGGCTTGTGCCATTAGAGTCTCACTCACGTTATTGTTTTCCCTGACTTTTTTATTTTCTAGGTTGTTGGGTTTTCATTGTTTTCTTGATAAGCAGTCATCCCAAGCCTGCCTTGCGGACATCATCTTCTCCCAGGCATTCTTACTTCATCTACAAACTCGGGCTGAGGGTGTTGGTGTCTGGCCTAAGTCCTGGGTATCGGTCCATCTTCCAGTAGGAGGTACAGTAATAAGGCGCAGTTTACGAAGTCTGTCATGTCTTCTGACACGACAAGTCCCATCACGACTACAGGCGCAGCATACATAGTTTATCACGACCTTAAGCATTTTCTGTCACAACTGCAGGTATTGTGTACGTTCTGTCCTTATTACAGGCAACATTAGCTCGTTAATCAAAATAGCCATGTATTCCTGTGGATGGTTCCCCAGGCCTGGTGGGTTTACACATTTCACTTACTTTACTACTACAGTAAGACGGCAGACGCTATGTTCTGACTTTTGGGCCCTTAATAGAAAGTGTGGCCTGGGGAATAAGTAGAGGTAAAGTATTATGCCACCAGGAACAGTCGGTGCCCGATCAGGGCCCTTGGCGGATGGTTGGAGTTCATCTAGGCCCTTCCAACAGATTCACCATTGTTTGTTTCAGTCTGCAGCTCTCAGGATTCAGACCTTCTCGTAATATGGTCATATGTTAGTCAACATAGGAGTAAATCGTTCCTGGTTACCAGCCACTCTTTCAATTGCATCAGCATTAACCATCTCCAAGAACGATGTGGCGGTACACATGACAAAGAGGTAAGGTAGATGGAAGTCACTGATATATACGGTATATTCCGCACCTTCATCGTAAAAGGTCTTTTCCGTTCAAAATCGGGTGTCGTAACGGTATGTATATATTTACTCTAAACAAGGTCTGCTCTTTTTGGCCCCTTTAGGCTGCCCTACCACGGCAGTCATGGCATAACTCCACTGCTTGTTGTAGATAGGGGTTAGATAGGTTAGGTTCACCTTTCTGATAGCCTATCCGACCACAAGTGATTATGTGGCTGGAGGTATATTAGGCGGTCAGTGGATAACAATTTTACTGTAGGCCAGTGGAGTATAGATAGAAAAAATAGAAGAAATGCTCCAGCACCATGATGGACATAGTGGAAATCCTGGTCTTTATTGTCACCAAAATTCAGGTAAATACAGCAATCAGAACACTGGTACCCCCCGGTTCCCAAGATCTACGCGTTTCGAACAGTCGTGTTCTTAGTCATGATCCTAAGTGTCTGACATGTTCCAAGCTAAAATACAGTTCACCTCCAGAATCTCCACCCCCCAGGGAGGGGTGTAGAGGGGTCGGGCGAGCAGCAGAATCAGCCGGGTCCATGTGAGACACCTGTGCAAACCTAATTGCATGTGATATAGTTACATACCCAATAGTGCTATAAACAAACATAAAAAAATACATGGAATTTTTTTTTATATACATATATATATATATATATAAAATCATAAAATCCCATGTGGTCTCTCTCCCCAAAAGGTATCAGCATGATGTCCTTACTTAATACAGATTACATTGTAGATTTTACAAAATTATAATAAATGAAAAATAAAAAAAACATATGAAAATAAAAATAAATATAAATATAAAAAGCAGTGATTTGATATTAGTATATTCTTCCACTTGTTGACTGCATCATGTTCCTTGTGGTTCTGTATATCCATATATTGACTTCATCGTCCACCTGGTGTGTCAGCGTGGGATGGTTAAGTTATCACCGCCAGATTTGAAAAACCGCATGATGTGAATTGGGATTGTGGTATATACTGAAAAAACCATCGAACAAGATGCATTCAAAAATTAGTCATACAGTTAGCTACAAAACATCGTAGATTCAGATACAATTCATATGGCAGGTATATAGTAGGCGACGGTTGACAATTGTTATTCACCATGATTCTCATTGATATAATTATAATCAAACACATGTTCTGTGAAAATATGCGAACATAATCAAAGTTTAGACATGCGTGTCCTCAACACCTTTCCTTCCTGTTTAACATTAAATCTTCATAGTGTGGCAATAAAAATAATAATCCAAAACATATCCATGATAAATTATTAAATAATGTTACTCTGGCAAATGCAATTTCCGAATTGTTATATGTCTGTATGTAAGTTATTCATATATACCGGGGATCCATATGCAGGATATGATATATCCCACATTCCTCGCCTTCATGTTCCCTTGTTGGGAGATGGGCAGGACTCTTGTATAACGCAATATATAACCGGTAAATGTGAATACCATAAAGCGCATATGCGTTTTTTCAGACCTTGATGTCACCTGGATAGTTGGAGTATATTAAGCCACATGTTCTCAGAAGGCATATATATATTCCAGTAAATCACATTTCTAATACATATAATCCCATCTTAAACCAAAAGAGGGAAAAACAAGGTTTTTAAAGGAAATAGAGAGGCCACAGGGAATTAAAAAATACCTCTGTGTGAATGGTGTTCACACCTAGATATAATAAAAACATAGCGAAAAAATGGTTGTGCTGCATGGAGATTTTAATATAAGTACATTAGTTCTTTTTTGAGATTGAGCCCCAGGGGACATCTGGTGTTAAGTCTCCAAATCCAAAAGGCTTCTCTGAGGAGGATTTTTTGTTTTATATTACCGCCGGTTTAAGATGGGATTATATGTATTAGAAATGTGACTTACTGGAATATACACTGCTCAAAAAAATAAAGGGAACACAAAAATAACACATCCTAGATCTGAATTAATTAAATATTCTTCTTAAATACCTTGTTCTTTACATAGTTGAATGTGCTGACAACAAAATCACACAAAAATTCAAAAATGGAAATCAAATTTTTCAACCCATGGAGGTCTGGATTTGGAGTCACCCTCAAAATTAAAGTGGAAAAACACACTACAGGCTGATCCAACTTTGATGTAATGTCCTTAAAACAAGTCAAAATGAGGCTCAGTAGTGTGTGTGGCCTCCACGTGCCTGTATGACCTCCCTACAACGCCTGTGCATGCTCCTGATGAGGTGGCGGACGGTTTCCTGAGGGATCTCTTCCCAGACCTGGACTAAAGCATCTGCCAACTCCTGGACAGTCTGTGGTGCAACATGACGTTGGTGGATAGAGCGAGACATGATGTCCCATAATGTGCTCAATTGGATTCAGGTCTGGGGAACGGGCGGGCCAGTTCATGGCATCAATGCCTTCGTCTTGCAGGAACTGCTGACACACTCCAGCCACATGAGGTCTAGCATTGTCTTGCATTAGGAGGAACCCAGGGCCAACCGCACCAGCATATGGTCTCACAAGGGGTCTGAGGTTCTCATCTCGGTACCTAATGGCAGTCAGGCTACCTCTGGCGAGCACATGGAGGGCTGTGCGGCCCTCCAAAGAAATGCCACCCCACACCATTACTGACCCAATGCCAAACTGGTCATGCTGGAGGATGTTGCAGGCAGCAGAACGTTCTCCACGGCGTCTCAAGACTCTGTCACGTCTGTCACATGTGCTCAGTGTGAACCTGCTTTCATCTGTGAAGAGCACAGGGCGCCAGTGGCGAATTTGCCAATATTGGTGTTCTCTGGAAAATGCCAAACGTCCTGCACGGTGTTGGGCTGTAAGCACAACCCCCACCTGTGGATGTCGGGCCCTCATATCACCCTCATGGAGTCTGTTTCTGACCGTTTGAGCAGACACATGCACATTTGTGGCCTGCTGGAGGTCATTTTGCAGGGCTCTGGCAGTGCTCCTCCTGTTCCTCCTTGCACAAAGGCGGAGGTAGCGGTCCTGCTGCTGGGTTGTTGCCCTCCTACGGCCTCCTCCACGTCTCCTGATGTACTGGCCTGTCTCCTGGTAGTGCCTCCATGCTCTGGACACTACGCTGACAGACACAGAAATACTTCTTGCCACAGCTCGCATTGATGTGCCATCCTGGATAAGCTGCACTACCTGAGCCACTTGTGTGGGTTGTAGACTCCGTCTCATGCTACCACTAGAGTGAAAGCACCGCCAGCATTCAAAAGTGACCAAAACATCAGCCAGGAAGCATAGGAACTGAGAAGTGATCTGTGGTCACCACCTGCAGAACCACTCCTTTATTGGGGGTGTCTTGCTAATTGCCTATAATTTCCACCTGTTGTCTATCCCATTTGCACAACAGCATGTGAAATTGATTGTCACTCAGTGTTGCTTCCTAAGTGGACAGTTTGATTTCACAGAAGTGTGATTGACTTGGAGTTACATTGTGTTGTTTAAGTGTTCCCTTTATTTTTTTGAGCAGTGTATATATGCCTTCTGAGAACATGTGGCTTAATATACTCCAACTATCCAGGTGACATCAAGGTCCGAAAAAACGCATATGCGCTTTATGGTATTCACATTTACCGGTTATATATTGCGTTATACAAGAGTCCTGCCCATCTCCCAACAAGGGAACATGAAGGCGAGGAATGTGGGATATATCATATCCTGCATATGGATCCCCGGTATATATGAATAACTTACATACAGACATATAACAATTCGGAAATTGCATTTGCCAGAGTAACATTATTTAATAATTTATAATCATGGATATGTTTTGGACCACTATTTTTTTTGCCACACTATGAAGATTTAATGTTAAACAGGAAGGAAAGGTGTTGAGGACGCGCATGTCTAAACTTTGATTATATTCGCATATTTTCATATTTGGTTTATTTATTTTTCATTTATTATAATTTTGTAAAATCTACAATGTAATCTGTATTAAGTAAGGACATCATGCTGATACCTTTTGGGGAGAGAGACCACATGGGATTTTATGATATATATATATATATATATATATATATATATATATATCGAAACATTTTGTGGAAAAGAATCATAAGGAAAGTGATCTAAGATTTATGATCATAGATCATGTTAAACCATTAGAGAGAGGAGGGGATTGATTAAACATACTAAAGAAAATTGAGCTTAGGTGGATTTTTCAGCTGGATACTCTGAAACCTAAAGGGTTAAATGTCGAATTTAGGGTGACAGGAGGAATGGTTAGCTAATATCCAGTCTATAGGGCTTGTGGTCTGATGTTGTCCGCATTCTGTATATGGTGAGTGTAATGGAAGCTACAGGGATATGTCTATGTTAAATACATGACACATTTGTATGCATGTACTGTTTGAATTACTACCCAACCCAGACTTTTGCCTGTGCCGGGTAATAAGTAGGAATGATAAAATATAGGGAGATATGGAGGTGTAATAGTATTGCCCAAATAAATGCCCAAAACTAATATGGCGGATGTAGACCTGTGGTGGGGCGCGGACGAGGAGTCAGCGCGCTGACGCATGCTTGATGTGCGAGGTGGACGTTGACGCGATCGATCGGGCGTCACCACGTTGGTTTTCTGCCTAGGGGTGACGCGTGATGGTTATGTACTGCGTCACAAGGGAAGTGGGTTAGATACATGCGCATTAAGGAGCAGTAGACGCGGATGAGTGGCGCGCTCCCATACAAGCACAGACGCCTTCTCCCTATACTTTTCTCCATCAAGTTCCCGGCAAGGTATTACAGTCAGGTTTTTTTTAACTGCACTGTTCACTTTATTATATGCACTTTTATACACTTATGATGATTGATCACCATTGAAGGTATCACTGATATACGCTGACATTTGTTGGTGCGTATGTTAACATGTGGAGTTAATTATATGAATTGTAGCTCACCCAGGAATGGGAGTGCACTGTTGCTGTATTGGTTGATGAATTAATTGGTCATGATGTAAAGATGTATTTATACATGCACCATGCACTTTTATGTTCACTTGACTTGAGAAAGGTTCTGTGAGAGAACCGAAACGTTGTTTTTTTTGACATGTGTGAATAAATTGCACATTTTTTTACTTCAAGGAGTGCTGCGGTTTTTCTTTGTTATTAATCCTGTCCTGCATCGGGGGACTGCCGCGGGCACCCACACAACTACAGCTGCATATGAAGGAGTGCTGCCTGACCTTTTCTATGGATATATATATATATATATATATCCATGTATTTTTTAATGTTTGTTTATAGCACTATTGGGTATGTAACTATATCACATGCGATTAGGTTTGCACAGGTGTCTCACATGGACCCGGCTGATTCTGCTGCTCGCCCCACCTCTCTACACCCCTCCCTGGGGGGCGGAGATTCTGGAGGTGAACCGTATTTTAGCTTGGAACATGTCAGACACTTAGGATCATGACTAAGAACACGACTGTTTGAAACGCGTAGATCTTGGGAACCGGGGGGTACCAGTGTTCTGATTGCTGTATTTACCTGAATTTTGGTGACAATAAAGACCGGGATTTCCACTATGTCCATCGTGGTGCTGGAGCATTTCTTCTATTTTTTCTATCATCAAGGACTGGCTTGAGTCCGCCCCGTGCACCGCTGTGCAGGACGCGAAGGTGAGCTGACTGTAACCTCTTCTATACCACAGTGGAGTATAGGCCCCAAAAATGATGCATTAACTGGACAGAAAAGAACAAGTGATTATGTGGCTGGGGGTATATTAGGCGGACAGTGGATAACAATTTTACTGAAGGCCAGTGGAGCACAGGCCCCAAAAATGAGGCATTCACCTGACAGAAAAGAACTTGTGATTATGTGTCTTGAGGTACATTAGGCGGTCACTAGATAAAAATTTTACTGTAGGTCACTGAAGTAGAGGCCCCAAAACATTAGGTATTCACCTGACAGAAAAGCCTTTTATGCCGCTGTATATACATAAGTCAAGGACCATTGGTTGGCATGAGGAAATTCAATTACACGTTGTCGTCACAGGTGTTGAATTCCTCCGAGATCCATGTCTAATTCATTTTTATAAATGTGAGGTAGTATACCCTGTCGTGAGCTAGTCGAGTGCGCTTATCGGTCCCGATCCCCCCCCCCTGCTGCGCTGAACGTCCTTTCGGACAGGACACTCGACAAAGGACAAGCCAAGAGTTCCATGGCAAATTGTGCCAGCTCTGGCCACAGGTCAAGCCTGCAAACCCAGTAGTCCAGGGGTTCCTCACGTCTCAGAGCGTCCACATCGGCCGCTAACCCGATGTAGTCGGACACCTGTCAGTTTAGGTGTTCCCTGAGGCTGGATATGGAGGGCGGCTCTTGATGGGTTGGCTGCAAGAATGATCTCATATCTGAAGTGGCCAACACATCTTCAAACCGCCCTCTTCTTACAGGTGCAGTAGGATTGGTAGCCGCACCTGTTTCGCTGTGGGTGGAAATTCCTCTGCCAGCGGCCACAACAGAAGAATGCAGCATCTCTCGCAGCAAGGCCTGGAAATGCTGCACTTGGACAGCCCTGTGATGCTGGTAACATGTCCGCCATTTTGTGTTTGTACCGGGGGTCTAAATATGTTGCCACCCAGTACTGGTCCTTGCCCTTTATGCCTTTTATACAGGGGTCCCTCTTCAAACACTGGCGCATGAAGGCCCCCATTTGCACTTAATTAGAAGCGGTGGAGCGCTCTGGCTCCTGCTTATCGCTCAGGAGAATGTCGTCCTCGGTCTCCTCCCCCCCCATCCACGGACAACACCAGGGATCCCAGAAAAGTTTAAAATCCCCCTCAACGCCTGCTTTTCTTGCTCCTCCTCCTCTGACTCCTGCTGACTTGTCTCAGATGGAGCAGCCCACATGAGAATTAATTCAGCATTGCGACTTCCTCATCTTCCAGCTCCTGCTCCTCGACGACTTGATCAATGACACGACGCAATGCATGCTCCAGAAAGAAGGCGTAAGGTACGATGTCACTGATGTTGCCCTGGCTGCAACTGACGAGTTTGGTGATCTCATCAAATGGCCGCAGAAGTCTGCATGCACATGAGCTGCCACTGGCGTGGTGAAAAGAAACCCATCTCCCCAGAACCTGTCCTGCTGCAAAGTTCGTACAGGTAGTCGTTAACGTTGCTGCTGGAGCAGCCTATCAAGCATATACAAGGTGGAGTTCCATCGCATCGGTCTGTCATAAATCAGACGTCTGATGGGCAGGTGGTGTCGCCGCTGAAGGTCAGCAAGGCGAGCCATGGCCGTGTAAGATCTTCTAAAATTGCCAGAGATTTTCGTGGCATGCCGCAAGACGTCCTGGACCCGGGGTATTTGATGAATTTCTGCACGGCACGTGTCTCATTTTGTACCCTGTACGCTCAGCAGATTGGCGCAGTTGTCGCACACCACTTTACCAACTGTGACCACAGAGCTGAAAGCAGTGCAGGACCGGTGTGGCTCTTGGCTTCCAGGCAAAACAGCCGCAGCACAGCATGGCAACGTCTCACCTGGCACGTCGAATAGGTTCTGGGGAGCTTGGGGGGCTCAGCGGAAGAGGCGGTAACAGTGGAAAAGGAGGAGTCAGCCGAGGAGGAGACGGAGGATGGATTAGGAGGAGGAGAAGAAGAGGCAGGCCTGCATGCAATCCGTGGCAGTAACACCAAATCCACATGGGTGCCACGGGTTGCATGCTTGACGGCCATTATAAGGTTTACCCAGTGGGCAGTAAAAGTTATGTATCTTCCCGGCCCTTGTTTGCTAGACCACGTGTCTGTGGTCAGATGTATTATGGCACCGACACTGTGTGCCAGAGATATATTCAATTGCCGTTGAACGTGGCCATATAGCCCTGGGATGCCCTTCTGGGAGAAATATTTCCTTCCGGGGACCTTCCATTGCAGTGTGCCAATGGTCACAAATTTTCTAAAGGCCTCCGAGTCCACCAGTTTATATGGCAGTAGTTAGTGGGGATGACAAGCCAGAGGTCAGCCGTTGGGCAAGAGGGTTACCCGGCGTCATCCACTTTTCACGCTTGAAAATTTGGGCCACGGAAGCCTGCCTTCTGCCAGATGAACACGACGACGGCACAGTGGATGGTGGAGTGGAGGACAAATGGGAGGAGAGAGGAGAAGAAGAGGCAGGACGTGGAGTGCCGGGAGTGTGGCTTTGTGGGTTCTGACAGCGTTGCTCCCACTGGGCTTCTGTGATGGGAGGCCAGGTGCCTTCTTAAGGGGGTCATCCCTAGGTCAGTGTTGGGCTTACTGCGACTTATGCATTGACAGCACAGCAGATGAGAACACTATTGTCAGCAGCTGACACTTTTAAGAAGCCCACTCTGCGGAGCCATGTGCTGGCTTCCTGGGAGCGCAAAATGTGACCGTGCATGGTGGATGGCTTGCTGCAGATACATTTGAAGTCTGCTTTTTGCCTCCTGGGCATTGCAAGTTCTGCCTGCTTCTGCTCCTTCTCCTCCCTATCTGCTGCTCCGTCTCTCCCTCTGAACACCCTCCTCTTCCTCTCTTGTGGGCACCCAGGTGATGTCCATCGACACGTCATCATCGTCACCTTTACCACCACTGACATTAGAGATCTTGGCGAAGGCAGCAACAACGTGGACCACCCTCCGTGGGCTGATCTTAGTACTGTAGTCAGTCCGCTGAGTGGCGGCCGTTGCTACCTCCTCTTCCTCATCCAATGCCAAGAATGGCTACGCATCAGTAAGGTCTGGGAATGGATAGGAAAATAATTCCTTTGACTCGAGTGGAGGGGCTATGGTGGTGGTGGTGGTGGTGTCTTTGGGGATGCACACAGCAGAGAGTTAGTAGGGTGCAGATACAGAGGATGAGGAGTGTGCAGAAGCGGAAGGATGAGTGAGTTACTCAACCAACTCTGGGGGGTCCTTTGACGTAATTGCACGCACCATCTCCAACTTCCCACTTAGGCTCCGGCCTGGTGCACCTTCCCGACCCCTACCACCCCTGCGGAACGGCCTGCCTGTCATTTTTAAAATGACCCTGAGCTAAAGTCCCTATAGAAGAGCAGTATTTGGTGGAAGCTGGTATATCGCACCCCTCAATCAGTATTTTGTGGAAGCAATTATATAGAACACTTTTATCAGTAGTTTGTAGAAGCAGGTATATCACACCCCTCAATCAGTATTTTGTGGAAACAGGTATGTTTAACACCTGAATCAATATTTGGTGGAAGCAGGTATATCGCAGCCTTAAATCAGTATTTGGTGGAAGCAGGTATATCAAACCCCTCAATCAGTATTTTGTGGAAGCGGGTATATCAAACCCCTCAATCAGTATTTTGTGGAAGCAGGTATATCACACCCCTCAATCAGTATTTTGTGGAAGCAGGTATATAGAACCCCTTAATCTGTATTTTATAGAAGCAGGTATATCGCACCCCTTAATCAGTATTTTGTGAAACAGGTATATCGCACCCCTCAATCAGTTTATTTGGGGCAACAGGTATATCACACCCGTTGCAAATAGTTGTTCAAATAACGCTTGTCCCTCTATATACCTGCGGTATCGCAGCAGAACCGCACACAACTGTTGCACAATACAAATGCACTATAATATATTTTCTATGTTAGAAATTATATTATAGGTATATAACACCCCTCAATCAGTTTTTTTGGGGGGCAACAGGAATATTACGCCAGTTGCAATTAGTTATTCCAATAGTGTTTGTCCCTCCATGTAGCTGCGGTATCACAGCAGAACCGCACACAACTGCTGCACAATACAAATGCACTATCATATACTTTCTATGTTAGAAAGTATGCTATAAGTATATCACACCCCTCAGTATATCGCACCTATCGATAGCACACCTATACCAGTCCTTAAAAGGACTTTTGTGGCCCTATTAGCTAGCGTTTGGTCTTCCTAACAGTCTGTCCCTGCTCCACAAAGCAACCTCTCCCTACACTGGCAAAACACAGACTGTAAAATGGCTGCCAGATCGGGTTCTGTTATAGGGTGGGGGTGTATCCATGTACTGAAATGTCTCAATTGGCTGTCCTGTTCCACCTGATGGATGTGTCATAGGTCAAAGTTTGGCGCAATGCAAAAGAATATGGCGCATGCCATTATTGCCATATGTTCGCAATAATGTTCGCATTATTGCCATATGTTAGCAAAGTTTGCCGCGAAACGACCGCCGGGCGAACTGCAAGGTCATCTCTATTCAGGAATTGACATGTTATGTACAGTCGTGGCCAAAAGTTTTGAGAATTACATAAATATTGGAAATTGGAAAAGTTGCTGCTTAAGTTTTTATAATAGCAATTTGCATATACTCTAGAATGTTATGAAGAGTGATCAGATGAATTGCATAGTCCTTCTTTGCCATGAAAATTAACTTAATCCCAAAAAAAACTTTCCACTGCATTTCATTGCTGTCATTAAAGGACCTGCTGAGATCATTTCAGTTATCGTCTTGTTAACTCTGGTGAGAATGTTGACGAGCACAAGGTTGGAGATCATTATGTCAGGCTGATTGGGTTAAAATGGCAGACTTGACATGTTAAAAGGTGGGTGATGCTTGAAATCATTGTTCTTCCATGGTGACCTGCAAAGAAACGCGTGCAGCCATCATTGCATTGCATAAAAATGGCTTCACAGGCAAGGATATTGTGGCTACCAAGATTTCACCTCAATCAACAATTTATAGGATCATCAAGAACTTCAAGGAAAGAGGTTTAATTCTTGTTAAGAAGGCTTCAGGGCGTCCAAGAAAGTCCAGCAAGCGCCAGGATCGTCTCCTAAAGAGGATTCAGCTGTGGGATCGGAGTGCCACCAGTGCAGAGCTTGCTCAGGAATGGCAGCAGGCAGGTGTGAGCGCATCTGCACGCACAGTGAGGCAAAGACTTTTGGAAGATGGCCTGGTGTCAAGAAGGGCAGCAAAGAAGCCACTTCTCTCCAAAAAAAACATCAGGGACAGATTGATCTTTTGCAGAAAGTATGGTGAATGGACTGCTGAGGACTGGGGCAAAGTCATATTCTGTGATGAAGCCTCTTTCCGATTGTTTGGGGCATCTGGAAAAAGGCTTGTCCGGAGAAGAAAAGGTGAGCGCTACCAAAATAACCAAAGTATATAAACATAACCTTTATTTTTCAAAAAACTTGATGATCATAATTAGAGAACAGCAATGACTGTAGCACTGAGAGATTCTAACAATTTTCTGAAGGTTACAACCAGTAGAAGTGTACAGGCCCTTGCTTTGAATGACTTCAGCACATCTGCTGCCACAGGACATCACTAGTTTCTCACACTGCTCTGGTGTGATATTGGTCCACTCTTCTTCCAGTCTCCAACAGTTCTGTGAATGTTGTGGGTTTCTTGACCATAACTTTGTCACCAAGGATTTTCCAGAGGTTTTCTACTGGGTTTAGATCAGGACTCTGGGCTGGCCATTTCATTGTTTTATTTCAGTCTCAAGGAACTGCTTTACCCATCAGAAGCCGTGAATGATTTTGTCATGCACCAGACCTCCTCAGCAGGGAGCATGTGTTGTTTCCGGTTGGGCAGTGGCAACTCATTCCATTCATGCTGCAATTGTCCCTCATCCCCCTCATATTTATCGTAGAAAAGACGCTGATGCTCATCCATCAGGGGGAGATGGAAATAGAAGAACAGCTAATGCATCTTGCTGTCCACCCTGTAGCTGTTGGGGACCCACAAGGACAAATGCCCACAGAGGAGGATGAAGATGAGGAGCTGCCACTGGAGGAGGAGTTGGAAAGAACTGGCACGCTGGCCAGAATGGCAAGATATGTACTCACTTACTTGTTGCAGCTTTAATCTAGCAGATGCCTGCAGCCAGCATGTGTGAAAGGGAGGCCCCTCTCCACCCCCTGAAGAATCACCCACCTTCTGCTGCCAAAAACAGCAGAAGCTGCAGCAGCAGTATTAGCCATTTCAGTCTCCTCTCCATGATGGAACAGTTTTTTTCACTTCCCATGCCAGGCTGAGGCAAATCAGCAAGCAAAGACCTCCTGCCTTAATGCTCAGGTTCAAGCCTACCTACATTCTGGTCTATCTCTGGCGCATACCTGGTTTGCTGACCCCATGGATTTCTGGGCAGGCAGACAGCAGTGGCCCAAATTGGCATAGTATGCTTTCTGTCTTCTTTTTTACTTATCCTCCAGTGTCATCTTGGAAAGGATTTTCAGTGCCGCAGGGGGCGTGGTGACACACAAATGGACCAATTTGTTCTCCGCTGGTGTCCAAACCATCACTTGTTAAATTAAACACAGCCTGTATTTGGGAGGACTTTCACACTCCTCCAGCTGAGACTGATGAATAGATCTGGCCATGCTGACAGTGCCCCATCTTGCCAGTGTTGATGTCTGCTTGCCATCATGTTCCATATGGCTGCTGCCTCCATCGTGCTACTGCATGTCGGCCAACATGTACCATATCTTTGCTGTTGCCGCCACTGCCTCAGCTGCTACTCCTACTGCTACTCCTAATATCCTACTGCCACCACTATTAAGGCTATGCATCCACCAATTCTACTACTAACATTACCACCACCCATTGACAGCTAATCTACTGCCTTGTATGTTCCATGCTGTGCTGCTACTATTGCGGCATGTGCCTCTAATGCCCTACCGTTTCCACATCAACCGTATATGCTGCTGCTCCCAATTAAAAGGGACAATTTATATATGCTGCTGCTCCCAATTAAAAAGGAGAATTTTTATAGGCTCGTTCAGAGTCACTTTTTCTTCTGAAAATTAACACCTGTGTATGAAAAAACACAACACATGCAACTGTGTGGTGTGTTTTTGTGAACGCTGTCAGACATGCATTTACCCATAGCCATATATGTCAGTGTCACTCAGACATGATTTACTATTGCTGTCATTGCACTCAAAAGTTAAGAGAAGGGGGAGGGGGGGAGCGTAGAAGCAAAAATTCATAAAAAAAATGAACAAAACATGTTTTCCTAGGAGACTAGTTGTCATACTAATTTCCAGGGCAATTGGAGCCACTTTGGTTCGGCCCAAATTGATTCAGGTCTGAACTTTTTTTTTTTAAATTTGGCGAATTGGTTCGCTCATCTCATAAATATTACAATTAGGCCTCATGCACACGGCGTTGTTTGGGTCTGCATCCGAGCCGCGGCTCGGATGAGGGCCTATTCATTTCAATGGGGCCGCAAAAGATGCGGACAGCACTCCGTGTGCTGTTCGCATCTGTTGCTCCGTTCCGTGGCCCCGCTAAAAAATATAACATGTCCTATTCTTGTCCGCGCTTTGTGGACAAGAATACGCATTTATATTGAAGGCTGTCTGTGCCGTTCCGCAAATTGCAGAACGCGCACAGGAACGCCATCCGTGTTTTGCGGATCCGCGATTTGCAGACCACAAAACACACGACGGTCGTGTGCATGAGGTCTTAGGTGTAGAGTTAGTTAGACCTTAACCCCTTTAGGACACAGCCTTATTTCACCTTAAGGACCAGACCATTTTTTGCAAATCTGAATAGTGTCACTTTATGTGGTGATAACTTTAAAACGCTTTGACTTATCCATGCCATTCTGAGAGAGTTTTTTTGTCACATATTGTACTTCATGACACTGGTAAAATTAAGTCAAAAAAATTAATTTTTTTTATAGAAAAAAATTAAAAATTTACCCAAAATTTGTAAAAAATATCAAATTTCCTAGTTTCAATTTCTCTACTTCTATAATATATAGTAATAACTCAAATAGTTATTACTTTACATTCCCCATATGTCTACTTCATGTTTGGATCATTTTGGGAATGATATTTTATTTTTTGCGGATGTTACAAGGCTTAGAAGTTTAGAAGCAAATCTTGACATTTTTCAGAAATTTTCAAAAACCATATTTTTAGGGACTAGATCAAGTCTGAAGTCACTTTGTGAGGCTTACATAATATAAACCACCCAAAAATGACCCCATTCTAGAAACTACACTCCTCAAGGTATTCAAAAGTGATTTTAAAAATGTTGTTAACCCTTTAGGTGTTCCACAAAAATTAATAGAATATAGAGATAATTTCAAAATTTCACTTTTTTGGCAGATTTTCCATTTTAATATTTTTTTTTTCAGTTACAAAGCAAGGGTTAACAGCCAAGCAAAACTCAATATTTATGGCCATGATTCTGTAGTTTACAGAAACACCCCATATGTGGTCGTAAACTGCTGTATGGGCACACGGAAGGGCGCAGAAAAAAATGAATGCCATACGGTTTCTGGAAGGCAGATTTTGCTGGACTGGTTTTTTTGACACCATGTCCCATTTGAAGCCCCCCTGATGCACCCCTAGAGTAGAAACTCCACAAAAGTGACCCCATCTAAGAAACTACACCCCTCAAGGTATTCAAAACGGATTTTACAAACGTTAACCCTTTAGGTGTTCCACAAGAGTTATTGGCAAATGGAGATGAAATTTCAGAATTAAAATTTTTGGGCAAATTTTCCATTTTAATCCATTTTTTCCAGTTACAAAGCAAGGGTTAACAGCCAAGCAAAACTCAATATTTATGGCCATGATTCTTTAGTTTACAGAAACACCCCATATGTAGTCGTAAACTGCTGTACGGGCACACGGCAGGGCGCAGAAGGAATGCTATACGATTTTTGAAAGGCAGATTTTGCTGGACTGTTTTTTTTAACACCATGTCCCATTTGAAGCCCCCCTGATGCACCCCTAGAGTAGAAACTCCAAAAAAGTGACCCCATTTTAGAAACTACTGGATAGGGTGGAAGTTTTGTTGGTACTAGTTTAGGGTACATATGATTTTTGGTTGCTCTATATTACACAGGTCATGTGATATTTTTATAGAGAAAGTTATTACGGACGCGGAGATACCTAATATGTATACTTTTTTTTATTTTTATTTATGTACGTTTTACACAATAACAGCTTTTTTAAAACTAAAAAAATTATGTTTTAGTGTCTCCATATTCTGAGCCATATTTTTTTTTATTTTTTGGGCGATTGTCTCAGGTAGGGGCTCATTTTTTGCGGGATGAGGTGACTGTTAGATTTGTACTATTTTGGTGGGCCTTTTTGATCGCTTGCTGTTGTACTTTTTGTGATGTAAGGTGACAAAAAAATGGTTTATTTAGCACAGTTTTTATTTTTAATTTTTTACGGTGTTCATCTGAGGGGTTAGGTCATGTGATATGTTTATAGAGCCGGTCGATATGGATGCGGCGATACCTAATATATGTATACTTTTTTTATTCCCCTATTCCTTACCAATTTATTTTTTACTTTTATTTGGGGAAAATGACGTTTTTGTTTATTTTTACTTGAAACTTTTCGTTTTTGGGGGGTAAAACTTTATTTTTTCAACTTTTTTCAACTTTATTTTTTGTCCCACTTTGGGACTTTAACTTTTGGGGGTCTAATCCCTTTACAATGCATTCCAATACTTCTGTATTGGAATGCATTGGCTTTGAGTAATACAGTGAGAATTACTCATACAGCTTCCTGCCTGTGAGATCCAGGGGGCTGGATCTCACAGGCTCGTCACCGGAAGGTAGCGCGATGCCTTCCTTAGGCATCGTGCTGCCTTCCATGCCATCGCGCCGCCTTCCATGCCATCGGGTCCCCCCTACTGCCTCATGGGGACCGATGGCATCTCCGATCACCGTCGCAACCGCAGGTAAAAGCCGCAAACAGCAGGTCTGAATTGACCTGCAGTTTGCGGTGATTGCCGACACGGGGGGGGGGGTCACCCTCCCGCGCATTTAGCCAAGGTGGTGATCGGAACTATACATGACGTACATATATACATGTGTCCTTAAGTACCAGGACAACATGCCGTACCGGTACGTCATGTGTCCTGAAGATGTTAAGAAAAGTTTCAGCTACTTCAGTTATATCAAAGCCATTGTAGCAAAGAGAATACAGTAAGTCATCTAATCATTAGCAGAAGGAGAAAAATAAAGCAGTTGGTGTATGTTACTGAATCAGAGTCAGTAGATCATTTACTTTGCTTTGTAATTATATGAATGGCATTTATTTGAAGTTTTCTCTTTGTACCATACCCATGTGGTTCAATTTGTTCATTTTGCAATAATATTTGTTATCTTGACAGAAAAGGTTGCTTTCTAAAGTGACAGTTTCTAACTCAGACAAAAATCTCCAAGGAATTAGGAAAATAATGTTTCTGATATTCTGTTTTATGTAAAATGGATACTCTAATCACCTGCAGACTAGGCTTCTCAATGCAAGTTGAAAAGAGAATAATAACACCGGAGTGTGCAGCATGATAAATTGAATAAATTGTAAAATGCAAAACATATAATACTACAGTGCTTCTTAACTCATTTATGACCTAATGAAAAACATAATGTTTTAGACACTGGTCTTAATACCCCTTACAATGGCGCATGATGCACCTAAGTTATGTAGACATAACTTACATAACTTAGGAGCATCCACCACCGGCCTAAATGTTTGCCAGCTCCCTTGCTGGTGTAGATTTAGATAATTTTCTATGCTTTAAGAAGGCCTAGAAAATGATAAATGAGAAAGGCTGACCCCTCATAAATGACCACATAAAGTGAAACATGTCAGATTTGCAAAACTAGCCTTGGTTACCAAGGTGAAAAATGTGTGTTCTGAAGAGCCTTAACTATCACACATCAGCACAGATGGTTTAATAATGCCTATTACTAGCTACATGCATAGGTGGTTCTCAGCACATATGCAGGTGGTAATACAGGCTGGGTTCACGAGTGAATAATTATCTACGGATTAGGCCTCTTGCACACGACCGTTGTTCTGGTCCCGCCTCCGAGCCGCAGTTTTTGTGGCTCGGGTGGGGACCCATTCACTTCAATGGGGCCGCAAAAGATGCGGGCAGCACTCCGTGTGCTGTCCGCATCCGTTGCTCCATTCTGTGGCCCCTCAAAAAATATATAACATGTCCTATTCTTGTCCGATTTGCGGACAAGAATAGGCATTTCTACAATGGGCCGCCTGTTCCGTTCTGCAAATTGTGGAACGCACACGGGTGGCTTCCGTGTTTTGCAGATCCGCAATTCGCGGACCGCAAAAAACGGAACGGTCGTGTGCATGAGGCCTTAGCTATAGCAAAGTGAATGAGCTGTCAGCAATTCTCAGTTACACATGGCAGAAAAAAATCTGCAGCAGAAACTGACCTGTGGTGTGGAATTTAAATCTGCAGCAGGTCACTTTGTACTGCAGATTTCATCACTGATTTCACCCTTTCCAGTGCAAAGAATTAAACTGTGTCTAATCTGCAGCTTTTATGAAACAAAACCTGCAACATGTATATGCACCTTTTGGTGTTTTTTTTCCCGAAACAGATTAGAAGCTGAAATTCTGCAGAAAATCTGCAACTAATCAGTAACTTGTGAACCCAGCCTTAAGTATTCACTATTATAGTTATCTCCGATCATGGACAATGCCACAGACGTCAGCTTTATGACATAGCTGTCAACTGCCTGCTATGGCAACAGCTCATCTCCTGAGCCACCATGATCTTTCAGGTCCTAGCATTACTCATTATGAACATTTTTACCGATTGTAGCCACCAGAAAAAACTATATCTATATGTTATTGTCTGTGGCCACAGGCATGAGGGCCAAATATTCTATAGTCATCAGAAGGTCATCATGGATGGATGGAGAAGCAAATAGAAGATCTACAATCAGAGATGTCACCTATGAGTCACAACATTTATAGAACAGCTGTCATCTCTTCTGACGTGTCTGTTGTATCGTCTCCGTTCTGGAGCCTATTTACTTAGAAAACTCTAGTGTCACATTCCCTTGTTTTTCCTTCTGGAAATGCATGAATGAGGTTTGGCTTAAGTGGATACTTTTTACGAAGGAAAAATAAGATTTTAACAGTTGCAGCCGAAAGCAATATTGAACTATAGTGCTACAAAAAAGGGTAGCTCAAATCTAATTGACAACTGTGTGTCACCATTTGCCTTGTCAACAGGATGTGTTCCTAAACAATGTGATGCTGTCAGAGATGATTGAATACTATTAGAGTGGGTATGGGCACAATTCCTACATTTCCAGGTGGAATAACTGAGAAGCAGCTCAACACAGTTTTAAGAAACAATGATCCTGAATTGTAAAGTCATGATGAAAACAAGTATTTATAGTATGCCAAGGTACCGTTTTGGGGTATGTTCACTCATGGCAGATATTTTGCTGACATTTCTGCAACGGAAAATCTATTCTGTACATCTGAAAGTCTTTAGTTCTGCAAGATATGCATGGATCCTTACTAACTCCATAAGGTGTCACAAAAATGATTAACAAATTTGCCACATCTGAACAAACTGAAATGTTTATTATGACAATGTTTTTGGTGTATATTTTATTTGGTTTTTTTTTCCAACCATCCATACTAATTCTCAAATATTTGAGTTTTTTTTGCAGCCACAATATCAAACAGAATAGATAGACATATCCTGGGTTCTCCAACACAAGTTTTAACTTTCTGTACAAATTGACTCAGTAGAGTCATCTCATGCTAGAGGGTAGTGAATTTAATGACAGATGATATTATACTGCTGGCAAAGTAGAAAAGGTAGGAGTCAATATATACACAGATAAAACCCGGTAAGCATCTCCTCTGCCACTCCGTGGTCTCTGGGTGAAGGGAACATTTAGCAATGCTGTGCTGTTCCTATTATTGTGTTAGTGTCATAGCAATGAAATATATATGCACTATACAAATAAATCCACTAAAAACCTATTTAATGTATACCAAGAATAATTTCCAACCAACTGAAGAAGGTCCAATATACAATTAGCTTCTATGATAATTTTCCCCTGATATACCCTATGTCTCCCTCTGCCAGAAAAACATATACTGCTTCACAAGAACAATGTGAAACCTATACAGATTAACACCTATGCAGTGTTGGACTGGGTTATCTATGGCCCACCAGTAACATTTATTTTGGCAGCCCACCATACAGATACATCTAAATATTACTGCACAGACAGCAATAAGATGATTGATTATGGGGTCCCTGCAGCTACTTTGAGAAGGCAGGTCTCTGGGAAAGCATACTTACCAACATTTGAGTTGGTAAAATAGTGACATATATAGGAGCGTGGTTTGCCGACCAAGCGTGATGGCCGCATAGCTGCAGAGCTCCAGCACCCTAGCAGTGACTTATCTAGCTAACTAGCACACACATTACTTCTAAACCTCTTATTTTGTGACTCAGAGTCCAGATGATGACCATAGGCAAAAGGTCTGTGAAAAAAACAAGACAAACTAGACTTTTTCTTCAATTGAGAGGGAGACAAAGATGGCACCGACTCCACTCCCGCCTCCGGTTCTCTTGCCTCAAGTGTGGCAACAGCGTCTCCTCAATCTTCGCCGGGCACCTACGCTAGAGATACCTGCTCCCTCCCATGCCCACCCGAGGGCCCCCGAAGGGGGCTATTGCCACACACCCCATGAAAATGATAAAGAGAGTGAGTCACAGAGTCCTTTGGCCCAGGCCTTGTGGGAGCAAAGATCCGCCCCAACCTCCCCGCATACGAGCCCTACAAAATAGAGGCCCAAGTTAAAAGGGCTCTCCGGGTAGGAATACGCTGTGCACCATACAACTAACTGCGCTACTAGCCCTCCACTCCTTCCCAACATCTGAGGCACCTGCTTTGGTAAATCTGCTTAAGGAAATGCTTCAGGCCTTTGGTTCCTCCATATTGACGGACCTGGTCACCCTTGTTAAACCCCTACAAGCTTCTATATCTCAGCTGAGCGGCAAAGTCTCACACGTGGAAGACAAAATGGGCAAATTTGCCAATTAATTTAACGAACTGTTGGACTCCCACAATTCCATGTCAGACAATATGGATCTCCTAAAAGCAAAGTTCATTGACCTAAAAGACAGATCCCGGAGTAACAATGTTAAGTTCCGGGGTATAGAGGAAGATTGTAAAACTGCAGGATTTGCGATACTATGTTAAAGATCTGATGAAACTCTGCAATCTCCAAGGAAGACCTGGTGATAGACAGAATTCACTGAGTGGCAAGACCACGCCACCTCCCTAACACAGCACCAAGAGATGTCCTGGCATGCATAAATTTTTTCCACACCAAGGAATCCATGATGACTGCAGCTAGGAAGTATGGAGAGCTGCCAGCTCCCTTCGTTGGAGTGAAGCTGTTTGCGTACTTATCCGCCGCAACTCTGTAGCAAAGAAGATTCCTGACCCCCATCACAGCTGCCCTCAGGGACCATAACATCCCATACAGGTGGGGCTTCCCAACTAAGAGTACTTTCACATTTGCGTTGTTGGATTCCGGCAGGCAGTTCCATCGCCGGAACTGCCTGCCGAATCCGTCAATCTGTATGCAAACGGATAACATTTGTAGACAGATCCGGATGCAGATCCATCTCACAAATTTAATGCAATACCGGATCCGTCTCTCCGGTTGTCATCTGGAAAAACGGATTCAATATTTAGCTTTTTCACATTTTTAAAGGTCTGCACATGCGCAGACCGCAAAACCGTATCCGTTTTTCCAGAACACTTGGGGCCGGCATTAATGCAGTTAAATGGAAAATAATGCTGGATCCAGCAAGTGTTCCAGAATTGCGGACGGAGAAATAGTGCAGCATGCTGCAGTATTTTCTCCGTCCAAAAACCGTACAGTGACTGAACTGAAGACATCCTGATGCATACTGAACGGATTGCTCTCCATTCAAAATGCATTACTATAAAACTGATCAGTTTTTTTCCGATATTAAGCCCCTAGGATGGAACTTGTAAGGAAATTCACTTAGGAATTTAAGGGTCTCAAGAAACTGTCCAAGGACAGAGGAAGTCTCCCAAATTCCACAGAGGGGGAACTTAAAACAGTACATAAAACAAGATGATATATCCCTTCAATCCCCTCTTAGAACCTTATATATCTTATACTATATGGTTCTTTCTCTTTTCTCCCTTAGTTTGCTTGTAAGCCTTTAGATATTCCATATACCCTTCAGGAGTATAATCCTCAGGCTTTGTTGAGGTTGTGTTTGCCTCTTCCATCTCTACCGGAGTATAGAGAAATGTTGAGTGTACCCCTCTTTCGGACACTTTTTGACATATGGCAAGAAGGGAGGGCACACACTGTAGACAACAGCAGAGACACACTATTGCAGCGATCATGGCGAGTGCCACTCCTAAGACATACCTTATTTGACCAAAGTCAGGTATCCAGCCAAAAAGCCAGTCCCACCATCCTTGGTCAACATCTTGTTTTATATGTTTAATAATTTCTTCTAGTTGGCCTATTTTATCTTTTATTCCACGGGAGTGATCTGATAGATTGAAACACATCCCTGCGAACGCTGAGCATCCTATACCATGCTGGAGCAATAAATAGTCAATAGTTGCCCTATTCTGCAAGATAGCCTTTTCATATGATTGTATATCCAGCAGTATATCTTGCAGAATTGCACTAGTGACATTTATCTGTTTTACCATAAAACAGGCAAGTTTTGATATTGTCCTGTGGTTATATATGGCCAACCCTGGTACCCCTATCATAGATACCCCTAAACTCATGTATTCTGATCTAGAGAGGAGATTCACATTATAGTCAAAATTTTCTGGTAGCTGTAGGGAAGTGTCTCTTGTGTGTCGCGTCTGTATTGCTGGGACTAGTGGTATCATTGTTAATGTCAACTTGGCTATTGTACAGGGTCCCTCTGTAATATTGGCTGGTATGTACGTGTAACTAGTATTTCCACAGGCCAATACCCATCCTGTTGGTAGAGGTACATGTTTGTCTAGGGATAGTACTATTTTTGTAATGTTACATTGCATATTCTTTCCTGATACTATCTTTTTACACCTGTTTACGTTTCTGTTACAAATATTTGGTTTGGTCTTGTTCTGCATTTTTGCTTGTATGCAGGGAGGCAATAGTTTCTCATTGCAGGTGAATTTGTAACATATTTCTGCTGCTGTAACAAGACCTGTAATTATTTTTATCATGTTACTTTGCAGAGTCTCATATGTAGAACAGTTATAACAAGCATGATAAGGATTTACATGTCCATATTTAACATCATCATTTTGTAGTTCAGTGTCATTCCATTGGGAACGTAGGAGCCCCGTCCATACAGCTACCGGGGTGGGGACTGCTACCATACATGTCTCCAAAATGTTAGATGCGGATACAGTGGTTCGGAGACAGAAATCAGTTAAGTTCAGAGTTTTGGCCAGGTACAACCATAAGTTCTCCTTCGTCTTCCCATGTTGGTATTTTCAGTTCAAAGAATAAGTGAGATAATCGCTGTCAGGACTGGCTGTACTGAACAGTGAAGGCTCCAACAAAAAATCCTGTCAACTGATCAGCGGATTCGTATCTTAATGTCTCCCTATACTCTTTGGACCCCTATCGACTATTACTGTTTTGGACCGCCACTTTCGTTCACGTTTTCCGGGTCAGCGAATTACTCCTAGCCGAAAAAGTGGGGCGTATAACGATCCTCCACAGCACAAAACAATTTTACACATTAACAGTGGTTAACCCAAAATACATCAATTTGACAATAACAGTGGGATTTGACCGTACACTTACCACCCGGTCAGTATCTCACACAAACAGATAATCTTATCACTTCTAAGATACTTATACTATATATATATATATATATATATATATATGAGTTAATCCAAGCTTGTAACCTTCTGTTCCCTGAACAGTATTTCTTTAGTGCACTTTACAGGGAGTGCAGAATTATTAGGCAAGTTGCATTTTTGAGGATTAATTTTATTATTGAACAACAACCATGTTCTCAATGAACCCAAAAAACTCATTAATATCAAAGCTGAATATTTTTGGAAGTAGTTTTTAGTTTGTTTTTAGTTTTAGCTATTTAAGGGGGATATCTGTGTGTGCAGGTATCTATTACTGTGCATAATTATTAGGCAACTTAACAAAAAACAAATATATACCCATTTCAATTATTTATTTTTACCAGTGAAACCAATATAACATCTCAACATTCACAAATATACATTTCTGACATTCAAAAACAAAACAAAAACAAATCAGTGACCAATATAGCCACCTTTCTTTGCAAGGACACTCAAAAGCCTGCCATCCATGGATTCTGTCAGTGTTTTGATCTGTTCACCATCAACATTGCGTGCAGCAGCAACCACAGCCTCCCAGACACTGTTCAGAGAGGTGTACTGTTTTCCCTCCTTGTAAATCTCACATTTGATGATGGACCACAGGTTCTCAATGGGGTTCAGATCAGGTGAACAAGGAGGCCATGTCATTAGATTTTCTTCTTTTATACCCTTTCTTGCCAGCCACGCTGTGGAGTACTTGGACGCGTGTGATGGAGCATTGTCCTGCATGAAAATCATGTTTTTCTTTAAGGATGCAGACTTCTTCCTGTACCACTGCTTGAAGAAGGTGTCTTCCAGAAACTGGCAGTAGGACTGGGAGTTGAGCTTGACTCCATCCTTAACCCGAAAAGGCCCCACAAGCTCATCTTTGATGATACCAGCCCAAACCAGTACTCCACCTCCACCTTGCTGGCGTCTGAGTCGGACTGGAGCTCTCTGCCCTTTACCAATCCAGCCACGGGCCCATCCATCTGGCCCATCAAGACTCACTCTCATTTCATCAGTCCATAAAACCTTAGAAAAATCAGTCTTGAGATATTTCTTGGCGCAGTCTTGACGTTTCAGCTTGTGTGTCTTGTTCAGTGGTGGTCGTCTTTCAGCCTTTCTTACCTTGACCATGTCTCTGAGTATTGTACACCTTGTGCTTTTGGGCACTCCAGTGATGTTGCAGCTCTGAAATATGGCCAAACTGGTGGCAAGTGGCATCTTGGCAGCTGCACGCTTGACTTTTCTCAGTTCATGGGCAGTTATTTTGCGCCTTGGTTTTTCCACACGCTTCTTGCGACCCTGTTGACTATTTTGAATGAAACGCTTGATTGTTCGATGATCACGCTTCAGAAGCTTTGCAATTTTAAGAGTGCTGCATCCCTCTGCAAGATATCTCACTATTTTTGACTTTTCTGAGCCTGTCAAGTCCTTCTTTTGACCCATTTTGCCAAAGGAAAGGAAGTTGCCTAATAATTATGCACACCTGATATAGGGTGTTGATGTCATTAGACCACACCCCTTCTCATTACAGAGATGCACATCACCTAATATGCTTACTTGGTAGTAGGCTTTCGAGCCTATACAGCTTGGAGTAAGACAACATGCATAAAGAGGATAATGTGGTCAAAATACTCATTTGCCTAATAATTCTGCACGTAGTGTATATCTATCTGCGATGATGTGGACTCCCGGAGTCCCTTATAATTACCTTAGGCTCCCTGAGCCTTTGTCTGTGTCCGTGACACAGCGACCTACCAAAATCTTAAATAGATGGTTCAACTTACTTGGGTCGAGACGTGGCCAGTGCCCTCGGATCAGACGGAGGACAAAATCGATGTCTTTCTCACCGGACCCGAGGATGACCGTCTCGATCCCGGACACGAGCCCCCAAAGCTGTAAGGAAATTTGGACCCTTTGCTTATGGTATTCCTAATACCAGATTTTTGGTGTTCAGCTTGGATTAAGTCTATCTGGCGCCAGGAGAATGAATCTGATTTTACACCAACACGTGTCTGTTTCAAATTCACTCTAATTTTATTGCCCCTCAGTCCAGCCTTTTAAAGAAGCAGAGAGTATAATTTACATAGTATTATCATTAACCAATCATGTGTAGACACATATATGCTTAGTATGCATTAAGTCGGGATGACATTATAAGGTGTGACTATTTTCACTTAGGAATTTAAAGGTCTCAAGAAACTGTCCAAGGACAGAGGAAGTCTCCCAAATTCCACAGAGGGGGAACTTAAAACAGTCAATGAACACAACCCAAATAAAAGTTTGGTCAAACTGGTACTAATGTATTGGGCTAAACCCTTTAATCCAATAAATACTCACAATAATGGGTAGCTTATTAATACTTAACATTTAATTGTATCAAAAAATAAAATGGGCCCTTTTAGATATAGATTAAAAAATCTTTGCTGAATGCAATCAAGGTGCTGCATATAAGTCTCCTGTTGGCGAAAGCCAATTAGGAGTAGAAGGGGACCAAAAAAAAGGGATAGTAATAAGGATAGATTGAGGGGAAAAGATGCACAGTAAGAGGGACACACTGCTGGGTCAAAGGCCCTAGGAGTCCCTAACATTAGCTCCTTACCACCCTAATTCCTTCCACTAACCCTACGTCCCCCTGCCTAGACGTGGACTGCCCAGCTTTGTCCGATAGAGTGTGGTCCCTAAGATCTAAAAAGGACCAAGTCTATCAGTCAAAGGAGGGCAAGGAATATGAACTGACAAAAAACAGATATGAGGTAAACTATGCTATGTAACAGTGTAGTAAATTGAACATGCGTAGTCCCCTGGGGTCAACAATGGATCCCAGTAAAGGTGAACAAAAAGATGTCCCGACGCATTTCCTTGAAGGTTAACAATTCTTCAGGGGACTATAACCTTTAGATATATAGGTCACTATTTCAACTGGATTATAGATATCACAAATTCAGTCAGATGTCTCAGATTCTGCAAATATAGCCCTTAGATATCAGGTCCACAACCAATCTAGTGGTATGCAGAAATCATCAATCAAATAGATTTCAAGTCACTCCAGTCCAAGTGGCTCAAAATCCCCAGTGGCCACCTATTTCAGGGTCACTAGTTACATAAATCATCAATCAAACAAATTTCAAGTCACTCCAGTCCAAGTGGCTCAAAATATCCAGTGACCACCTATTTCAGGGTCTCTAGTCAAATACGGTGTACCAGATAAACCACCAGTATAATCAAGGTCCAGGTAAAAGGCAGTGTAGATAGCCTCGATTGAATTGCACTCAGAGGTCATAAAAAAAGCTGGCTCTCAAGTATTGGATCGGCTTTCTTGGTGTATTATCACCCACCAACTTATGTTCACAGCCGTTCAATACTGTGTGCAGAGAAAACGCTAAACAGCGATGGTATACAAACACAGAGTCAGCTAAGTACTTATCTGTACAATCTTGATGGTTCGATTGTTCACAGAAAGGTGCGGATATCACTCCTTGGCATCCCGCGTATGGCAGCAGCAACGAGGGTGAGTTCGCGGCTCATTTAAAAAGCCGTCCTGTTCCGCCCACTTACCGCCCCGTGACGTCATCCATAGAATGTGTCGGCAGATAAGAACCATTTGACCCATCTAGTCTGCCCAATATACTGAGTACTATGGATAGCCCCTGGCCCTATCTTATATGAAGGCTGGCCTTATGCCTATCCCATGCATGCTTAAACTCCTTCACTGTATTTGCAGCTACCACTTCTGCAGGAAGGCTATTCCATGCATCCACTACTCTCAGTAAAGTAATACTTCCTGATATTACTTTGAAACCTTTGCTCCTCTAATTTAAAACTATGTCCTCTTGTAGCAGTTTTTCTTCTTTTAAATATTCTCTCCTCTTTTACCTTGTTGATTCCCTTTATGTATTTAAAAGTTTCTATCATATCCCTTCTGTCTCGTCTTTCTTCCAAGCTATACATGTTAAGGTCCTTTAATCTTTCCTGGTAAGTTTTATCCTGCAATCCATGTACCTAAAGTCTAGATAAGCGATGTCTACTGCACCGCCGCCATCTATTATTTTAGTCACCCAATCAAAAAAAATCAATAAGATTAGTTTGACATTATCTCCCTGAAGTAAACCCATGCTGTTTTTCATCTTTCAATCCATGGGATTTTAGATGGTCCACAATCCTCTCCTTAAGTATGGTTTCCATTAATTTCCCCACTATTGATGTCAGGCTTACTGGCCTATAGTTGCTCGATTCCTCCCTACTACCTTTCTTGTGAATCGGCACAACATTTGCTAATTTCCAATCTTCTGGGACGACTCCTGTTCCCAGTGATTGGTTAAATAAATCTGTTAATGGTTTTGCTAGTTCACCGCTGAGCACTTTTAATAGCTTTGGGTGTATCCCATCAGGCCCCTGTGATTTATTTGTATTGATTTTAGACAGCTGACTTAGGACCTCTTCCTCTGTAAAGACACATACATCAAAAGATTCATTAGTCTTCTTTCCTAACTGAGGTCCATTTCCTTCATTTTCCTTCGTAAAGACTGAACAGAAGTATTCATTGAGGCAGTCAGCTAGTTCTTTATCTTCTTCCATATACCTTCCTTCTTTTGTTTTTAATTTTGTAATTCCTTGTTTTAGTTTCCTTTTTTCATTTATGTATCTGAAGAATGCCTTATCGCCTTTTTTCCCTGACTGAGCTAATTTCTCTTCTGCCTGTGCTTTAGAAGCTCTTATAACTTGTTTGGCCTCTCTCTGCCTAATCTTGTAAATTAGCCTGTTATCCTCGTTTTTTTTTTTTTTTATAATTCCTAAATGCTATCCTTTTTGTTTTTAATGATTTTGGCTACTTCTGCTGAGTACCACAGTGGTCTTTTCCTTTTTTTGCTTTTACTGACAAGCCTAATGCAATTTTCTGTTGCCTTCAATAGTGCCTCTTTTAAGTAGTCCCATTTCTCCTGGACTCCAATGAAACTGTTCCAATCTGATAGGGACTCGTATACCACTAATCTAATTTTAGAAAAGTCAGTTTTTCTAAAATCTAAAACTTTTGTTTTTGTGTTGTGTGACTCAGTCACTGTGCTTATAGTAAACCACACTGACTGGTGATCACTAGATCCCAAACTTTCCCCTACAGTAATATCATATACTAAATTCCCATTTGTGAATACAAAATCTAAAATGGCCTCCTTCCGGGTTGGCTCCTCAACTACTTGCTGTAGAGATAATCCCAGTAGGGAATTTAGAATATCTGTACTCCTGGCAGAACTAGCTATTTTGGTTTTCCAGTTTACATCAGGAAGATTGAAGTCTCCCATAATGATAACTTCCCCCTTCAATGTCATTTTAGCTATTTCCTCAACTAGTAGATCATCTAATTCTTTGACTTGGCTAGGTGGTCTATATATCACACCTACACGAGTTACCTTATGATTATGAAGCTGCAAGGTAACCCAAACTGACTCTAAATTGTTCTCGCTAACTTGTATCAAATTAGATTTTATGCTGTCTTTCACATACAGGGCCACCCCTCCCCCCTTCTTGCCTTCCCTGTCTTTCCTGTATAGAGAGAACCCTGGTATTGATATATCCCTGTCATTACTCCCCTTGAACCACGTCTCAGTAACAGCCACTACATCTATATTATCAGATGCCATTATAGCCTCAAGTTCATTGATCTTATTCCCTAAACTGCGAGCATTTGTAGATAAGAATCTGAGCTTGTCATTTCTTTACCTTTGTGCTACTGGCATCTTCTGGCGTTGTTCCGGGGGGCAGTCGGACTGCTGGATTATCACTCTTTTGCCCCCCTTTCCTAGTTTAAATGCTCCTTAGCAAATACTTGGAACTGTTCACCAAGGACTCAGTCACTGTGCTTATAGTAAACCACACTGACTGGTGATCACTAGATCCCAAACTTTCCCCTACAGTAATATCATATACTAAATTCCCATTTGTGAATACAAAATCTAAAATGGCCTCCTTCCGGGTTGGCTCCTCAACTACTTGCTGTAGAGATAATCCCAGTAGGGAATTTAGAATATGTGTACTCCTGGCAGAACTAGCTATTTTGGTTTTCCAGTTTACATCAGGAAGATTGAAGTCTCCCATAATGATAACTTCCCCCTTCAATGTCATTTTAGCTATTTCCTCAACTAGTAGATCATCTAATTCTTTGACTTGGCTAGGTGGTCTATATATCACACCTACACGAGTTACCTTATGATTATGAAGCTGCAAGGTAACCCAAACTGACTCTAAATTGTTCTCGCTAACTTGTATCAAATTAGATTTTATGCTGTCTTTCACATACAGGGCCACCCCTCCCCCCTTCTTGCCTTCCCTGTCTTTCCTGTATAGAGAGAACCCTGGTATTGATATATCCCTGTCATTACTCCCCTTGAACCACGTCTCAGTAACAGCCACTACATCTATATTATCAGATGCCATTATAGCCTCAAGTTCATTGATCTTATTCCCTAAACTGCGAGCATTTGTAGATAAGAATCTGAGCTTGTCATTTCTTTACCTTTGTGCTACTGGCATCTTCTGGCGTTGTTCCGGGGGGCAGTCGGACTGCTGGATTATCACTCTTTTGCCCCCCTTTCCTAGTTTAAATGCTCCTTAGCAAATACTTGGAACTGTTCACCAAGGACATTCGTTCCTTTGAGAGAAAGATGCAAACCATCTTTCTTGTACAGTTCTTTTCCATTCCAACAAGAGCTAACATGAGACACAAAGCCAAACCCTTGGTTCCGACACCATTCACCAAGCCATACATTGAATTCCTTAATGCGCATCTTCCTGTCATGCTGAAGGTTATGCACAGGCAAAACTGCAGAGAATGAAACAGTTGATGCAACCTCCCGTATATCCTTTCCAAGTGTGTGAAAAGCTTCTTTCACCTTTGAAACCTCATTGCAAGCCAGATCGTTTGTCCCCAGATGGACAATAACATCCACTTCCCTTTCCTGTTTTGCTTGCTTAACAATATTAAGGATCCGTCGTCTATCCCTGCTAGCGGTAGCACCAGGGAGACATTCTCCTCAAACTTCACACCTCTTATGATGGAATCGCCCACCAACAGCTGCTTACTATCAATCCTCACCTTCTCCTTTTTGTCTTTGGCTGCAGTCTTACATACTTTAGGCATGGGAGATATTTGTTTCTCCCCCACTGTGCTTGAGCCATCCGCCATGTTGCTCTTGCACTCTGAAAGTGCTGCAAATGAATTATGGAGAGCCACAGACTGTGGGACAGGTCTTCTATCCACAACTCTCAGTCTACCAGAACCTACAGTAACCCATCTTCCATTTCTAGGGGGCCTCTGTGGCAGTGGCATTGCAATGTTCTCAGTCTGAGTTTGTTTAATGGTTAATTTACAAATCTCATATTTCAAAAAGGTAATTTCCTGTTGCATTATAGAGAGCTGTCTACAGCTCAGACAGTATCCAAACCTCTGAAGAGTGGAACCTGAAATAAAAGCACAACAATTCCTGCACACAACCAGGTCTGCCATTGCAAAGAGGGGGGGGGGAATAAAAAATAAATAAATAAATTTAAACAAACAAATCTTACTTGTTTAGATTGTATCCACCTCCAGATTACCTCCTGAATATCTCCAATGCACTTGCAGTCCCGCACTTGATTAGACCAGCACTAGATTAGCAGCCTTGAAAAAGCAGCAAGCTATAATTAGCAAGCTAATGCAATGTTGCTATATATACACACCCTCCCACAAAGGCTCCTCCCCAACAGCAAATTAACACCTTACCCGCCTATGCTCATTTGCAATCAGACAATAGAGATACCGTGTCTAGCAACTTCCTTACCTCTTGTGAAACACAGTGTCTGAGTATCCACCCGAAACACCACTGAAGTTCTGCTACAGTGGAAAAACTCTGAGTTAGACTACGTTCGTCTCCTGAATATCTCCAATGCACTTGCAGTCCCGCACTTGATTAGACCAGCACTAGATTAGCAGCCTTGAAAAAAGCATGTGACAAAAGCACATGATTATTCCCCGGTCAGATGACCTGGCAAAGGTAGGAGGCGCTCGGCAAGTAGTTCTAGTAATGGCAACCGCCCAAACATCAGTTGTCTCCAAGGGGTGGAGACAACGGTCAGTAAGCTATTAGTCTTGCGGCCGCCACGGCCATGACACCACCCCGAATTGTTCAGGATTGTTGACGTCACTGGAAGGCGGGTTCGTTACAATGTTTCAGTGGAACCAGCGGACACAAAAGGTCCACCAAATACATTGAACAGTAAAGTCATATCTCGGCGATCCATAGAATCATGGATCCCAGGATTATATAGTGAAGTTCTTATGGCTGAGCCTCATAATAGCTGACTTGAATAAACTAAAAGGTGCACCCACCGTAAAGTCAGCAATATAAGACACAGGAGCCGAACAGGGATCATAGGATTATGAATGGAGGGTTACAGATATATGCAAAATAAGGATAAGGGAGAAAAGTGGACCCATGAAGCAGTGGTCCTTGGTCCTTTAGGGATTGATGTAACAGCCAAATGACAATTGTTCATTTAACCCCATCGGAGCCACTGTTTTCAATTGAAAGATCCACCAAGTCTCCCTCTGTAAAACCCTCCTATCCCAGTCACCTCCTCGTCTTGGTCTTTGGACCATTTCAATTCCCATAAATTTCAGGCCAGAAATGTCACCTCCATGTACAGTATTCACATGTATGGCTAACAATGTATCTCTGCCATTTCTAATGTCGCCCAAATGTTCACCTACCCACCGCCATAGCTCACGGGTGGTCTTGCCTATATATTCCAGGCCACATATACAGTTGACTTTGTATATCACGCCCCTTGTGCGGCAATTCACAAAATGTCTAATTTGGTACATAGTACCAGTGACATTACCACAGAATGAGCGTCCCTGGATAATATACGGGCACGCCACACAACCACTGCAGCGGAAACTACCAATAGGACGCCGGAGACAAGTTTCTCCACCTTCCTGATTTTCGCTGAAGTGGCTGTGGACTAGGCGATCCTTGAGGCTCAAGCCCCTACGGTACGTGATCTGTGCTGTCTCTGAGACAACATTTTTAAAATCAGGGTCAAGTAGGAGAACCTCCCAATGATTTCTCAGTACCCGTTTCACTTCATCCGAAGCGCCATCAAAAGTGCCTATTAGGCGTATCGGGCCACTCATTGTTGTTTTTGGTTTAGGGTATAGTAGTTCATCCCTATTACTCCTACAGGCTCTCCTATACGCTGACCTCAGGACAGCATCAGGATACCCCCTCTCACGAAATCTGAACCGTAGATCTTTCGCTTGTTGTTTAAAATCACCCCAGGTGGAGCAGTTCCTCCTAATGCGCAGGTACTTCCCCACCGGTATCCCTCTCTTCAGGGGTTGTGGGTGGTGACTCGTCCAGTGTAACAGTGAATTCGTGGAGGTAGGCTTCCTGAACGTTTTAGTTTGCAACATGTTCTCCTTGTCCCTTGATATTTCAATGTCAAGGAAGGGCAAAGTATTATTTTTAAATTCTGAAGTGAATTTCATATTGACTGAATTTAAATTCAGTTCCTGTATAAAATCTATAAACTCACTTTCCTTGCCCTTCCAGACGACAAAAATGTTGTCTATAAATCTGGCCCACGTTATGATGCATGGAATGTAGTTGCTGGGTACATCACTGAATACCAGGGTCCGTTCCCACCAGCCCAGGAACAGATTTGCATATGACGGGGCACAAGAACTCCCCATCACAGTGCCCCTGAGCTGGTGGTAAAGGACCCCGTCAAATAGGAAATAATTCCTTGTCAAGACAAAGTTCAACAGACGTAGAACAAATGTGTTGTGTAGATGGAACTGACGTCCCCTCATGCTAAGATATGTTTCTACTGCCCTCATTCCCAGGGTATGGGGTATTGAGGAGTATAAGGCTTCAACGTCAATTGAAGCCAAAGATGTACCCTCCTCCAAAGATACCCCCTCCAGGCGGCCCAAGAGATCGCTCGTGTCTCTCAGGTATGAGGGCAATGTCTTAACAAAAGGTGCCAAGATACGGTCTAAGTAGATCCCCACATTTTGTGTCAAGCTATTTACACCTGACACAATGGGGCGTCCTTTCAAGGGAGTGCCACCTTTGTGGATTTTTGATAAGCTATAAAAGGTGGCTAGAATTGGATGTTTTTTATATAAGAAATCAAATTCCTCCCCTGAAATCAAGTCTTCTGTCTTGGCTTCCCGCAGTATAAGTACTAGTTCTTGCTGAAATGAGCCGGTGGGGTCACTACTCAGTTTCTCATACAGTACAGACCAAAAGTTTGGACACACCTTCTCATTCAAAGAGTTTTCTTTATTTTCATGACTATGAAGGCATCAAAACTATGAATTAACACATGTGGAATTATATACATAACAAACAAGTGTGAAACAACTGAAAATATGTCATATTCTAGGTTCTTCAAAGTAGCCACCTTTTGCTTTGATTACTGCTTTGCACACTCTTGGCATTCTCTTGATGAGCTTTAAGAGGTAGTCTCCTGAAATGGTTTTCACTTCACAGGTGTGCCCTGTCAGGTTTAATAAGTGGGATTTCTTGCCTTATAAATGGGGTTGGGACCATCAGTTGTGTTGAGGAGAAGTCAGGTGGATACACAGCTGATAGTCCTACTGAATAGACTGTTAGAATTGGTATTATGGCAAGAAAAAAGCAGCTAAGTAAAGAAAAACGACTGGCCATCATTACTTTAAGAAATGAAGGTCAGTCAGTCAGCCGAAAAATTGGGAAAACTTTGAAAGTAAGGGCTATTTGACCATGAAGGAGAGTGATGGGGTGCTGCGCCAGATGACCTGGCCTCCACAGTCACAAGACCTGAACCCAGTCGAGATGGTTTGGGGTGAGCTGGACCGCAGAGTGAAGGCAAAAGGGCCAACAAGTGCTAAGCATCTCTGGGAACTGCTTCAAGACTGTGGGAAGACCATTTCAGGGGACTACCTCTTGAAGCTCATCAAGAGAATGCCAAGAATGTGCAAAGCAGTAATCAAAGCAAAAGGTGGCTACTTTGAAGAACCTAGAATATGACATATTTTCAGTTGTTTCACACTTGTTTGTTATGTATATAATTCCACATGTGTTAATTCATAGTTTTGATGCCTTCATAGTCATGAAAATAAAGAAAACTCTTTGAATGAGAAGGTGTGTCCAAACTTTTGGTCTGTACTGTATATATGAAGCATAAATCTGTATTATATATAAACATTTTTCCATATAAATTTTTGTATAACTACTAAACCTTTCACAGTATGTATTGCTGTTTCAAGCAGCCTTTTTAATATAAGCATGTAATAGCCTGTACAGAGAAAAAGTTGTAAAAGCAATGAAAATCATAGTGTTAATACATAAATTATAAGTATTATTGACCATCAACAGTTTATAAATTATCAGTCCCACAGAAGTTGCTGTATAATACTGTACAGTGGACTCTAGACAAAAATGTAATGTAATATCAATCTGATCTCTAGACACATATGGTAGCTAAAGATTAGTATAGTTTAAACACCCTTTAGATGATAACTGAGAAGTCACAGGAAACTTTTTAATGGCCTCTCTTAACTGTACTTGAAAGCATCACAAAGTATTAAATTCAAAAACTTAAAAAAAGGTTTGCAAGATTGAAGTTTGTAGTGTGGTTTACAACATGCAGCAAAAGGTCACACAGGTCATCTATTGCCAGATGTACTGGAAAAATAAGATGAGATTGAAAATAGGATTTGGTGGAGTGTTTGCCACCTTATCTCTTTCAAATGTTGTTGCTAAATATCAACATCAAAGACTATTATTTATGGGGCATATGTGCACATTCTTTTGTAAAATGAATGTAATGTCCTCATGCTACAGGTAAACTTATTGTAGTTATAAGTTTGTCTTCTGGAAACTTACCAATTATATACTATTAGGAGAATGGTTGTCATTATTACAGTTAGATGTTGTCATTATTACAATTTGTCAGCAACATTTTGCATATGTATGTAACAAAGCATAATATTTAGAATTGCTTGAAAAGGCTATTATTGTGTAAATCCATTGCCCCCTCATCCCAAAAAATTAGCACAATGTCTAAATGAGCTCTTAAGTGCAGCAAGGGAAGGACCTAGCCCATTTGTGCACTCAAGCTCACTGTTGTACTACTGAAGCCTCTCGCTGATTGTGTTGATTGTATTGATGAGGTCAGGAATCTGAATTCAGACTCATGGCTCTATCAATTGAACAATATTACAATATTCTAAATATTTTTGCACATTAATTCAATAATACCCTTGTCACGACCATGGTTGTGGTCGTGATTCCTTGGTTCGCATGCTGTTGTCAGCGGTTTGTTTTATGTTCTCAACCACAGGTGTGGGCTCTGTATCTTGCCTCACGTGTAATTGTCATTGGCAACATAAGGTTGTTGGCAGTGGAGCGGTCTGAGCGGTTGCTAGGCGCTCGCTGTCACGGCATGCGGTTGCCTCTGGCAACGTGTGGTTTTAGTGTTCACTTTCCATGATAGCACTGTTTAGGGGAAGCGGGATCTGTGGATGGCACTGTTTAGGGGGGATCTGTGGATGGCACTGTTTAGGGGAGGCGGGATCTGTGGATGGCACTGTTTAGGGGGGATCTGTGGATGGCACTGTTTAGGGGGGAGATCTGTGGATGGCACTGTTTAGGGGGGAGATCTGTGGATGGCACTGTTTAGGGGAGGGGGGATCTGTGGATGGCACTGTAGGGGGATCTGTAGGGGGATCTGTAGGGGCACTGCCATCCACAGATCCCCCTACAGTGCCATCCACAGATCCCCCTCCCCGACGCTCACAGCAGTATATTTATAAACTAATCAGTAACTACTTTAACTTTAATCATTGCTCATTGCTGAGCTCTTAACTTGGATTATTTGGATATCTTACTTTGTCTTAGCTCCGGTAATAGCAGGCAGTGCGGGGGGCGGCGCTCACTCAGTGATGTCACGCGCCTGCGCCGCCTAGTGGGAGGAGCAGGCACGTGATGTCAGTGAGTGAGCGCCGCCCCCCGCACTGCCTGCTATTACCGGAGCTAAGACAAAGTAAGATATCCAAATAATCCAAGTTAAGAGCTCAGCAATGAGCAATGATTAAAGTTAAAGTAGTTACTGATTAGTTTATTAATATACTGCTGTGAGCGGCGTGGCCCTGTATATTCTAACCCCCAGGCAAGCGTCCCTGTCACCATGGGAATGCCTGGGGGTTAGAATATACCATCGGATCTTCTGAGTTACTCAGTGGCCTGGCTGGAGCCTCCGCAGCCACTGTGTGGGCCCGGCCCTGCGTGCGCCCTGCTCCAGTCCTGACTCCTCCCCAGCCAGGCCCGAGCCTCGGACCGCCCACGTCCCGCCCACTACACTAGTCTAGTGTAGTGGGCGGGCGGTCCGCGGCTCGGGCCTGGCGGCCTGTGTGTGGTTGGTGTGTGTGTGTGTAAATTAAAAAAATAAAATAAAAAAAATCAACAGAAGGCGGCACGGACGGGCCCCCAGTCGCGTAGGGCCCCATAGCCACTGCTATGGTTGCTATGGCGATCCCTACGCCACTGTAAGCAAGCCAGTTCTTCGTCCAATGACTACTGGGTGTCAGAAAACAAAAGTGCCTGTTTATCTGAGTGGCTTGGGGGTAATCTTTCTCATTAGGGAGGAAGGAAAGCTAATCTGTCTACCTTTTGGGTTTCTGGGAAAGATATTAAATAATATTATAAATAAATTAACATTCCTTCCCCCAAAAAAAGAGCACTAGGGAATACAGTGAGGAACAGAAGTGTTTGAACACCCTGCAATTTTGCAAGTTCTCCCACTTAGAAATCATGGAGGGCTCTGAAATTCACATTGTAGGTGCATTCCCACTCTGAGACAGAATAAATTTAAAAAAAAGAAAATCGCAAGAATTTATTTGTCTTGCACTGCTGAACATAAGTATTTGAACACCTGAGAAAATCAGTGTTAATATTTGGTGCCTTTGTTTGCAATTACAGGGGTCAAACGTTTCCTGTAGTTCTTGACCAGGTTTGCACACACTGTAACAGGGATTTCGGCCCACTCCTCCACACAGATCTCCTTGGTTATCCTGGCTGTGTGCTTTGGGTCGTTGTCATGTTGGAATACCCAGCCACGACCCATCTTCAATGCTCTGACTGAGGGAAGGAGGTTGTTGCTCAAAATCTCACAATAAATGGCCCCATTCATCCTCTCCTTAATACAATGCAGTCGTCCTGTCCCCTTTGCAGAAAAGCACCCCCAAAGCATGATGTTACCACTCCCATGCTTCACAGTAGAGATGGTGTTCTTGGGATGAAACTCATCCTTCTTTTTCCTCCAAACACGATGAGTGAAGTTTAGACCAAAAAGTTCTACTTTGGTCTCATCTGACCACATGACTTTCTCCTATGCCTCCTCTGGATCATACAGATGGTCATTGGCAAACTTCAGACGGGCCTGGACATGTGATGACTTGAGCAGGGGAACCTTTTGTGCAATGCATGATTTGAAACCATGACAGCGTAGTGTTCTACCGACATAGACCTTTGAAACTGTGGTCCCAGCTCTCTGCATGTCATTGACCAGCTCCTCCCTTGTAGTCCTGGGCTGATTCCTCACCTTTCTTATCATCAGTGATACCCCACGAGGTGAGATCTTGCATTGAGCCCCAGTCCGAGGGAGACTGACAGTCGTCTTTAGCCTCTTCCATTTTCGTCTTTAGCTCCAACAGTTGATCTATTTTCACCAAGCTGCTTGGCAATTGCCCCGCAGCCCTTTTCAGTCTTGTGGAGGTCCACAATTTTGTCTCTGGTGTTTTTGACAGCTCTTTGGTCTTGTCTATGGTAGTAGTTGGCGTCTGAATGACTGTGGGGTAGACAGGTGTCTTTAAAGAGCTCATACAGGTGCTACTAAGTTAGATTAATGAGTGGAGTACAGGTGGACTTTTTAAAGGCACAGTAACAGGTCTTTGGGAGCCAGAATTATTGCTGTTTCTCAGGTGTTCATTTACTTATGTTCAGCAGTGCAAGACAAATAAATTCTTTAAAAATCATACAATGTGATTTCCAGATTTTTTAATTTTTTAATTTTCTTTTAGAGCCCTCCATGATTTCTAAGTGGGAGAACTTGCAAAATCGCAGGGTGTTCAAATACTTCTGTTACTCACTGAATTTATCAAACTAGTATAAAGTAGGACTGGCGTAGTTGCCCATAGTAACAAGATTCCACTTTTCATGTTGCAAAGGAGCTATGAAAAATGAAAGGTGACATTTGGTTGCTATGGGCAACTAAGCCAGTTCTACTGAACACCGGTTTGATAAATTTCCCCCACTAAGCCTATCTGATGCCAGCAGATGTAAGATACTAACAATTGCTGAACTACAATACTACCTCATGCATTCTTGGTCAACCTAATGAAAGAGCACCCCTAGGAATACTCCCATTCAGGGTAATTTTCTTGAGGGACACTCTGTGGTGTTGTCCTTTTGGAAGGAGAAGTATAATACTGGGACATCCAGTCCTTGATAGAAAAACTAGCTTGTACATATTATATCTAGCGGAGTAGTCCCTCTCTCTCTCATTTTCTAAGACTCATATTAATTATTTGAATATTTTAAGAAAAAAATATAAGCCCTAGAAGACCAGAGACTGTTATACCAATTTTCAGAGCAAGTGGAGCATAGATGATTTAGGTAGAACTGATCTCTAATTCAGTACTATTGGCATTCATAGCCTATTAAGTTTAGCGCCACAGTTTTCCCACTTTATGCCACATTGCACAGTATTAAAATAAAGCTTAACACTTGGATACCATAGCAGAACCTAATCTTGTATCATAGATATATCAACAAAGCCAAATTCAGTGCAAGAATATAGTGCCAGAACCAAGTTCAGTGCATAAACACAGTACCAGTTAAGAACCAAGCTTAGTATATAAATATAATTCCAAAACCAAGCAAACTACATACATATGGTAGCAGAACCAAACTTAGTACATAAATATGGTACCAAAATCAAGCTTAGCAGCATATAGATGCTAGAAACTATTTCAGTATGCAATTATGGTGCCAGGACTAAGCACGGTATATACACATAGTACCTGATCCATGCTAAATGCAGAAAATACCGTAGAAGTGAAGACTCTAAAGTAATGATTTGAAGTAGTGAAAGTCAAACCTGTACAAAATGTCAAACTATTTATAATGTTTCAAGTTCGTTTTTGGCCTCTTTCACATGAACAATACGGATTGCCTCTGGATGCGTTCAGTGAAACTCACACCATTTTGCCACCAAGTTCAGTCAGTTTTGTCTGCGATTGCGTAAATTTTTTTCAGCGCGGGTGCAATCCATTTTTATGCATTTTTCACGCGCATGATAAAACACTGAAGGTTTACAAACAACATCTTTTAGCAACCATCAGTAAAAAACACATTGCATCCGAACTTGCTTACGGGTGCAATGCGTTTTTCACTGAAGCCCAATTCACTTCTATGGGGCCAGGGCTGAGTGAAAAACGCAGAATATAAAACATAGTGATACAACAATATATACACCACCGGCGCTAATTACAATATGGAAGCAGCAGTGTCAAAAACAGCTCCGTATTAGCTGTTATAAATAGGTTATGCACATAGTTATAAAAGAAGGAGACACCGCGCTAAACCTAAATCACCTGACCCTTATTAACCTCTGGTTCCGTTCGTGTCAAAAACCTATCTATCTCAGTAAGCAACTGGCAAGGTTACCTTAATTCTGATGTGTAGATGTAGGGGACCACCTTCACGGGAGTTCCAATATGCACGTAATCTTCTGCACAGAGGCAGAAATTGAGTTATTTGGTTTTGAGTAAACATATTGAATATATTTTTACCGGTAAACTTCTGCAGCTGGAGCTAATTTAGATCGTAAGCAGGTAGAATAAAAGGAAGCTACTGGAGGCACTAGAGCGATTCCCTGACGAAGAGTGCCGTGCACTCGAAACGCGTAGGAAGGTTTTTTGGTGCTTACAGCAGTCCGTAGTACAACAGGTGACGTCACCGGCTCCCTTTGCGAGCGTAAGTACAAACGGAGTTTCGCTACCGGCCGGGGCGAACTCCTACAGCCTACTTTTTACCTGCTATTTGCCTCTGTGCAGAAGATTACGTGCATATTGGAACTCCCGTGAAGGTGGTCCCCTACATCTACACATCAGAATTAAGGTAACCTTGCCAGTTGCTTACTGAGATAGATAGGTTTTTGACACGAACGGAACCAGAGGTTAATAAGGGTCAGGTGATTTAGGTTTAGCGCGGTGTCTCCTTCTTTTATAACTATGTGCATAACCTATTTATAACAGCTAATACGGAGCTGTTTTTGACACTGCTGCTTCCATATTGTAATTAGCGCCGGTGGTGTATATATTGTTGTATCACTATGTTTAGTTGTTGTATTCGTAATCCACTGTAGGCAGCTTTTTACTATAACTCCACCCGTCGATACTTTACTGATTATCAAAAAGTGCACCATTGTGTTTGTATATAGCCAGTCCGTTACGAGCAATTTATTTATTGTGAATTCATCGATTATCTGAAGGTGCGTTACTACTAGAATATATAAATATGTCTATATTGTGGTGGGATAGAAAGGAGCGTATACAGAGGGTTCAAACACTATTTAAGATGAGAAACAATCGACAGAATGAAAGCCTGAATAAAGATAAAAACCCTTACCTCCCACATATTGTAACAACCCTGAAACAATTGGAATATCTACTTATAAGTGAGATGAAAGATCTCTGGGAAATTGCGTCCCTAGAAAAATACCTAGAATATGACATTGTACCAAGGGGTCTAAAAATAGATAAACTATTGTCAGGGGATATGGGGGACCGGAATATTGTAGTAGAATGGAAATTAATGCTACATAATTTTTCACTTAAAACAATGGAATTTATTATCGGGAAAAGAAATTTAAGATTAATAAATACAAATGAAAATATAAAAAAATTATTTGAAGAATTAAGACCATGGAAAGATCATCCAGATATAAAACAACTTCTGGAAAATATAAAACGAAGATTAAACATGATGGAAGAAGAAATAAAAGAGAAAAAAAATAAGGAAATTTAACCGGGATTCCCTGCCCAATATTGCCCAAGATTTTAAATATAGAGAAAATTCCTTTGAAACTATAGATGAATATATACCACAATATAATGAAGAACAAGAAGAATTATTGTCTCTTATGACAGTACATAGTGAGGAAGAAATGACAAGTGTGGAGAAAACAGCTGTAGAAAAGGAGGCGGAAAAAGAATCTGTAGCCTGTAGTATGCGAGAATCACTACCAACCGCAATATATAATCGGTATAGCCCTCTTGAGGAGAATGGAGTAAGAGATGAGGAAGAAAGTATAATAAATCGGAATAGACAGGAGAGACGTAGGACAGATAGGAATGACAATAGCGGTAATAAAACAGAAAGTACTACAGAGAATGCAGTTAGACCTAAAGAAAAACGAGAAACGTCAAAAAATAAAACTAGTAATAATAAAAAAACTGTAAACCAGGATTTTTTCAGGCCCCAGAGAAAAGGAAACCCAAAAGGGGATGTAGAGGAGGGAAATTCGCCAAAAAGAAGAAATCACAAAAAATAATGAACAACAGAGATAAAGAAGGGGAAAATAACGCACTAACCAATCAAGATCTTGGGCAAAAAATTTATAACTTAAGTAAATATGTGCTAAATAAGGGAGAAGAAGAAATCTTAAAGAAAGGGCTCAAGTTCGCCCCAACAACTTACTTTAACAAATTCGAGGCTTTCATAGGGGTACGAAAATTTATGAGGCGCATAGCCCTTAAGAAATACCATATGAAAAAGAATAAAAATAGGGATCGAAATGAAGAAATAGAAATAAAAAATGACCCATTCAAACACACAAGCTTGAAACCTAGGTCTCGATTCGACCCAATAAACGAATACTCTACAGCACTGAATACTTTTATGAACTTGGTTACAAGGGACATCAAGAAAATAAAAGTATCAAAAAGATCAAAATTTATGAGTAATATTACTAAAGTTGAAAAAGAAGCAATAATAAATATGCAAGAAAATAATCAGATAATTATTCGCCCAGCAGACAAGGGGGGTGGTATTGTGGTTTTAAATAAAGAGGACTATGATAAGGAAGCGTTAAATATATTGAGTGACAGCAAAACGTACAAATTACTCAAAAAGGATCCGACAGAAATTTTTAAAAAAGAATTAAAAGAATTGGTATGCAAAGCTAGAGATATAGGTATCCTCCATAAACAGGAAAGTTTCTATATTGATAATAGATATCCAAAAATGGCCATCTTTTACCAAAACCCTAAGATACATAAAGATGCCAATAGACCTCCTGGTAGACCTATAGTATCTGGGGTGGAGTGCCTAACTAGCGCACTATCTAAATACGTTGATCAATATCTACAACCGTGTGCGCAGTCTCTACCCACCTATCTTAAAGATACTAAGCACATCCTCCAAATTTTGGAGAAAATACAGTGGAGAGAGAACTACATAATAGGTACGCTAGACGTGAAGTCACTATACACGGTAATAGAAAATAATAAAGGCCGTGAAGCTGCACAATACTTCTTGTATCAAAAGGGCGAACTGCCCAACCCACAGATAGAATTTATTGGGGAATGCATTTCATTTATTTTAGAAAAAATTTTTTTTAGATATAAGGATGATATTTATCTCCAGACGTGGGGCACCGCTATGGGGACGAGGTTCGCGCCGGGGTTCGCTAATTTATACGTTGGGAGGTGGGAGATGGAAGATATACACCCCAACAATGAGCTCCGGGCGGGCCTCGTCCTCTGGCGGCGCTTCATAGATGATGTCATTTTTATTTGGGAGGGGGGGGAAATAGGCTTGAAGGAATTTTTAATTGATATTAAGTTTACTCCCACATATAGTTTTAGGGAAATTAATTTTTTGGATTTAACTATTTATATAAGGGGAGAAGAAATATGTACAAAAACATACGAAAAGCCAACTGACTCTAATAGTTATATCTCTAGGACCAGCTGTCATTTACCCTGCTGGCTCGACAATATACCCAGGAGCCAGTTTTTACGGATCAGGAGGAATTGCACTGAGTTAACAGAGTATGACAAAGAAGCAGATATTTTAAAAAACAAATTTGCATCAAAGGGATATAATGTGGATAAACTCTTGGAACAGAAAGAGCAAATTAAATCCCTAGAAAGGGACATCCTTCTAAATAACGTAGTGGTGGAAAAAGTGTCAGAGATAAAACAGAAAGATAGCGAGATTGAAAAAATTCCACCCATCATTATCCCATATAACGCGCAAACACGGACGTTTAGGAATATTGTGAAACGTCATTGGGATATACTAAAGGAAGATAAGATAATTGGACATCTCTTTAATGAAGATCCATCATTTGTATATAAAAAAGCGGCAAATATTGGGAATATAATCGCACCAACGAAGAAATGTGCCTCTATAATGAATATCAAAAAAGTGAATGACAAGCAGGGGTTAAAAGGATTTTTTCCGTGCAAAAAATGTATGGCATGTAAAAAATCGCAGAAACATACTAACAAAATTAGTCAAATAAGAAATGAGAACGATACCTTTGAATATAACATCCGGGATTTTATAACATGCAGTACCAAAGGAGTAATTTATGCCATAAAATGTCCTTGTGAAAAGTTATATATTGGGCGCACTAAAAGACAACTAAAAAAACGATTGAGTGAGCATATATATAATATAAATAAAAAATCTGAAGGGCATCCTCTGTCTAGACATTATGCAGTAAAGCATAATGGAAAATTTGACGGATCTTCCTTTTTTGGTATACAAATAGTTAAAATGGATATACGGGGAGGTGACTTTATTAAAGACATGTCTAAAAAAGAAACCCAATGGATTTTTAATATGAATACATTAGTCCCGAATGGTTTAAACTCAGAAATTGAGTTATTTGGTTTTGAGTAAACATATTGAATATATTTTTACCGGTAAACTTCTGCAGCTGGAGCTAATTTAGATCGTAAGCAGGTAGAATAAAAGGAAGCTACTGGAGGCACTAGAGCGATTCCCTGACGAAGAGTGCCGTGCACTCGAAACGCGTAGGAAGGTTTTTTGGTGCTTACAGCAGTCCGTAGTACAACAGGTGACGTCACCGGCTCCCTTTGCGAGCGTAAGTACAAACGGAGTTTCGCTACCGGCCGGGGCGAACTCCTACAGCCTACTTTTTACCTGCTATTTGCCTCTGTGCAGAAGATTACGTGCATATTGGAACTCCCGTGAAGGTGGTCCCCTACATCTACACATCAGAATTAAGGTAACCTTGCCAGTTGCTTACTGAGATAGATAGGTTTTTGACACGAACGGAACCAGAGGTTAATAAGGGTCAGGTGATTTAGGTTTAGCGCGGTGTCTCCTTCTTTTATAACTATGAGAATATAAAACATGCTGCGATTTGCACACAACATAGACGTGATGCGTGAAAAACAACGCTCATGTACAGTCGTGGCCAAAAGTTTTGAAAATTACATAAATATTGGAAATTGGAAAAGTTGCTGCTTAAGTTTTTATAATAGCAATTTGCATATACTCCAGAATGTTATAAAGAGTGATAAGATGAATTGCATAGTCCTTCTTTGTCATGAAAATTAACTTAATCCCAAAAAAACCTTTCCACTGCATTTCATTGCTGTCATTAAAGGACCTGCTGAGATCAATTCAGTAATCGTTTTGTTAACTCAGGTGAGAATGTTGACGAGCACAAGGCTGGAGATCATTATGTCAGGCTGATTGGGTCAAAATGGCAGACTTGACATGTTAAAAGGAGGGTGATGCTTGAAATCATTGTTCTTCCATTGTTAACCATGGTGACCTGCAAAGAAAAGCATGCAGTCATCATTGCGTTGCATAAAAATGGCTTCACAGGCAAGGATATTGTAGCTACTAAGATTGCACCTCAATCAAACAATTTATAGGATCATCAAGAACTTCAAGGAAAGAGGTTCAATTCTTGTTAAGAAGGCTTCAGGGCGTCCAAGAAAGTCCAGCAAGCGCCAGGATCATCTCCTAAAGAGGATTCAGATGCGGGATCGGAGTGCCACCAGTGCAGAGCTTGCTTAGGAATGGCAGCAGGCAGGGGTGAGCGCATCTGCACGCACAGTGAGGCGAAGACTTTTGGAAGATGGCCTGGTGTCAAGAAGGGCAGCAAAGAAGCCACTTCTCTCCCAAAAAAACATCAGGGACAGATTGATCTTCCCCAGAAAGTATGGTGAATGGACTGCTGAGGACTGGGGCAAAGTCATATTCTGTGATGAAGCCTCTTCCCGATTGTTTGGGGCATCTGGAAAAAGGCTTGTCCGGAGAAGAAAAGGTGAGCGCTACCATCAGTCCTGTGTCATGCCAACAGTAAAGCATCCTGAGACCATTCATGTGTGGGGTTGCTTCTCATCCAAGGGAGTGGGCTCACTCACAATTTTGCCCAAAAACACAGCCATGAATAAAGAATGGTACCAAAACACCCTCCAACAGCAACTTCTTCCAACAATCCAACAACAGTTTGGTGAAGAACAATGCATTTTCCAGCACGATGGAGCACCGTGCCATAAGGCAAAAGTGATAACTAAGTGGCTCGGGGACAAAAACGTTGACATTTTGGGTCCATGGCCTGGAAACTCCCCAGATCTTAATCCCATTGAGAACTTGTGGTCAATCCTCAAGAGGCGGGTGGACAAATAAAAACCCACTAATTCTGACAAACTCCAAGAAGTGATTATGAAAGAATGGGTTGCTATCAGTCAGGAATTGGCCCAGAAGTTGATTGAGAGCATGCCCAGTCGAATTGCAGAGGTCCTGAAAAAGAAGGGCCAACACTGCAAATACTGACTCTTTGCATAAATGTCATGTAATTGTCGATAAAAGCCTTTGAAACGTATGAAGTGCGTGTAATTATATTTCACTACATCACAGAAACAACTGAAACAAAGATCTAAAAGCAGTTTAGCAGCAAACTTTGTGAAAACTAATATTTTTGTCATTCTCAAAACTTTTGGCCACGACTGTACACAGACCCATTGAAATGAATGGGTCAAGATTCAGTGCGGGTACTATGCGTTCACGAACCGGAGTTCGGGAAATGGTTTTCACAGTACAAATTAATTTATGAAGTTATTACCCGAAGTCTCACGAGACTTTGCAAAGGAATAACTTCCTCTCATCAGAGACAATACATTCTAATACTGTACGGGGCTCCGTGCAGTATTGGAACTAAGTTTTCTGCAAATCGACTTCGGATGTTTCATCCGAAGTCGATTCGCTCATCCCTAATGGTAAACATGTGAAAATACGGCACCTCCATTCTTCTGGCACATATTGGAAAGGAAAAACACACAGTGATCAAAACAAGCCTTTGAATATAAGCAAGTCAGTGATTGGCCTGAACAGTGACATGTCCCTGTGCTGCTTGAGGACACATCACCACTGAGGCCAGGAATTGGCTGCAAAGGTGAATGTGACCCCACTGTTGCATGAACAGAAGTACAGGGGAGAGACATTAAATAAATAGTACTGGACAACCCCTTTAATAGGGTTGTCTGAGAGTTTTAAAACTTTTCAGGGGAGCAGACAGGCTTATTAACAAGGATAAAAGCTTTACTCACCTGATAAAGATTCCTCTTTTCTGAAGCATTGTGGATTTGGTCCCCATACGATTGGAAGTGACGACGTTATGTTTGCTATTTATGTGACAGCTCAGCCATTCACTAGCCTCATTGGTAACATGTGCTTAAATGTTACATGATCATGGAGACCAGTGATTGACTTATTAGTCACTTGAACAATAGATTTCACATTCTCACTTCTGGTCCAATTGGCACAGGAAGCACTGGGGGCATGACCCACAGCACTAGTATAGAGGGACCTTTAGCAGTAAAGTAAAGCTTTTTTTCCCCTCAATGTGTCCCTGCAACACAGTTCTGATTGTGGACCATGGGATATGCAATCATAGTCCCCTTTCACACGGGCGAGTATTCCGCGCGGATGCGATGCGTGAGTTGAACTCATTGCACCCGCACTGATTAATGACCCATTCATTTCTATGGGGCTGTGCACACGAGCAGTGATTTTCACGCATCACTTGTGCGTTGCATGAAAATCGCAGCATGTTCTATATTCTGCGTTTTTCACGTAACGCAGGCCCCATAGAAGTGAATGGGGTTGCGTGAAAATTGTGAGCAATAGGACCTTTGATGTCACTACGCTCATCACATGATCCATCACCATGGTGACGGATCATGTGATGGACCATGTGATGAACGCAGTGACATCATCAAAGGTCCTATTGCTCACAGTTAAAGACAGAAGAGATGCCGGCTGCGCGAGCAAGTGGATTAAGGTGAGTTAATTTTTTTTAAATTTTTTTTTTTAACCCCTCCAGCCCTATTTTACTTAGCATTCTGTATTCAGAATGCTATTATTTTCCCTTATAACTATGTTACAAGGGAAAATAATACAATCTACAGAACACCGATCCCAAGCCCGAACTTCTGTGACGAAGTTCGGGTTTGGGTACCAAACATGCGCAATTTTTCTCACGCGAGTGCAAAACGCATTACAATGTTTTGCACTCGCGCGGAAAAATTGCGCATGTTCCCGCAACGCACCCGCACATTTTCCCGCAACGCCCGTCTGAAAGAGGCCTTAGGCTTTACAGTCCCTTTACAGTCTATATTGTGATAGATTTTCTGATCTGTTAATTGTATTCCCTGGTATTTTTGGGAGGGAAGATTGATTGAATCTGTCATCAGTGAGAGGAGATATATTATGTGGCAGCGTGTGTTGAGTTGTGTTATGAAAGCTACGACTGTCCGTTGTTTTGTGTTACAGATATAATGGTCAGTATTAGTGAATTATGTCTATGGCCCTGATAGGGCCTGCGCTGGTGGAGAAAGCAAGTCATTTATGATGACACACAGGCCTAGTCATAAATTACCTGCCTTAACCAGTTCTCTGTGCTGCAGAATGAAATTTATGGCAGCTCAACACCCCTCAATCAATTCCTTATGAGGTATAGTTTCCAAAATGGGGTCACTTTTTTTTGGAGGTATCCTTTGTAGGGGTACCTCAGGGTCTCTTCAAATGTGACATGACACCTGAAAAACATTCCAGCAAAATCTGATGTCCAAAACCAATATGGCACTCCTTTCCTTTTGTGCCCTGCAGTGTGCTCAGAAGGTGGTTTGCGGCCACATGTGGGTTGATAGATATTGAGTTTTTTTTCTTGCTGGTAACCCTTGCTGGATTAAAATGGAAAATCTGCACACAAAAAAAAATAAAAAAATTTCATTGAAAAAGTTAAAATGTTCCAAAATGACATGCTGGAAGGGATTCAATTTGCTTCAATTCAATGCTAATTTTCCAATAATGTATGAACTTCATTAATATTTTCATCAAAGTTTCAGGAATAAGTAAACTGGAAGTATTGAAGTTATTTCTAAACTCATTTGCTGCAGGAAAGGTGTCATTTCAGCATCTGCCATGTTTGGAGTGGCTCAGCTCCAGAGCCCACGCCATAAACCCGTGTATGGAAAACTTGCAGTTACATCACTTTGTGCAAAATAATTAATACATTATATGTTACAGAGTGAATGTTTTTATATTAAAAAAGGTTTACTAAATATGTTTGCTGGTAATAAACCTTAACATTTTAATTATACCAACATAACCAACACCATTAAGCAACAGAAATAAAGGTGACAAGTTACAACATAATTGAAAAACATAGCATGAAACATTAATTAGAGTACTTAAGTATGTAAAGTCCTTAGAACAAAACATAGGAGGCTCATAGAGCTAATGCAAAATATTTGGTACTGACAGATGGGATGTTCAGATCTCCTACAAGTATTTGCCTAGCACTTCTACCAAAGATCTTATTACTTGCAGATAAATTTGCATAAACGTATAAACATCATTAGTAGGGTCTAATTGTTTTATGTAATGAGAATCTGAAATTTGGCTCATTAAAGTAAATTCTAACTTGCTTGATAGAATGTTTGAGGGTCTCTTATTTTATAGGGATAAATGACTGAAACATAATACTAAGGAAGAACCAACAAAATGACAATACATCATTTCTAGGGATGAGCAAACCCGAACTGTATAGTTCGGGTTCGTACCGAATTTTGGGGCGTTCGTGACACGGACCTGAACCCGAGCATTTATGTAAAAGTCCGGGTTCGGTGTCCGGCGCTTTCTTGACGCTTTTTGAAAGGCTGCAAAGCAGCCAATCAACAAGCGTCATACTACTTGCCCCAAGAGGCCATCACAGCCATGCCTACTATTGGCATGGCTGTGATTGGCCAGTGCAGCATGTGACCCAGCCTCTATTTAAGCTGGAGTCACGTAGCGCATCACGTCACTCTGCTCTGATCAGTGTAGGGATAGGATGCAGCTGCTGCTGTTAGGGCCAGATTAGGCAGGGATTTACTTACTGAAGTGATTGATCTACAGCTGTGTATCATTCAACTTCTGCTATTTAATTGCTCATTGTTTTTAGGCTGCCCAGAGCGTTTTTCTGTCACTTTTTTCTGAGGTGATCGGCCGCCATCTTGTGTCTTGTAGTGCGCCAGCACAAGCTGCCACCAAGTCCATTTAACTATCAATAGTGTGTTGTTGTTTTTTTGCTATATCCTACATCACGGGCTTAGCTGTGCTTGCTATTTTATTGAGGGGTGAAATACAATTGCCAAAATAGCAGTACCTGAAATCTGGTGTTTCAGCTGTGGCTAGCCAATTGTAATACTGTCTGCTGTCTGGCAAAGGATATAATTTTTTTCTGGGTTGAAATACAATTCCCAAATTAGCAATTCCCTAAATCAGTGTAGCAGGCCAAGTTTAAATCTATCCATTAAAGGGTATATTACATTGAAGGTGCTGATAGGGTCAGCCTCAATAACTTCACACGCTACCGTGCATTTCCAAGTCTAATTCTGTCCGTAAAAGAGATACCTGTCATCCAGGGCCTAAATACTAGGCCTACAATTTATATTCAGCTAAATCTGTGGTTACTGCTGTGCCTGTATTAGTGTAATAGGGTGCCTAAATAGATAGCCAGATAGTGTTAGGTGCCTGTAAAAAAAAAAAAGGCCTGAATTTGAATTCAATACATTGGGCCAAATAATTTTTTTCTTATTGTGGTGAACGGGAACAATGAGGAAAAAAATCTAGTAAGGGACGCGGACATGGTCGTGGTGATGTTAATGGACCCTCTGGTGCTGGGAGAGGACGTGGTCGTTCTCCCACAGCCACACGTCCTAGTAAACCAACTACCTCAGGTCCCAGTAGCCGCCAGAATTTACAGCGATATTTGGTGGGGCCCAATGCCGTTCTAAGGATGGTAAGGCCTGAGCAGGTACAGGCATTAGTCAATTGGGTGGCCGACAGTGGATCCAGCACGTTCACATTATCTCCCACCCAGTCTTCTGCAGAAAGCGCACAGATGGCGCCTGAAAACCAAGCCCATCAGTCTGTCACATCACCCCCATGTATATCAGGGAAACGGTCTGAGCCTCAACTTATGCAGCAGTCTCTTACGCTGTTTGAAGACTCTGCTGCCAGGGTTTCCCAAGGGCATCCACCTAGCCCTTCCCCAGCGGTGGAAGACATAGAATGCACTGACGCACAACCACTTATGTTTCCTGATGATGAGGACATGGAAATACCACCACGTCTCTGATGACGAAACACAGGTGCCAACTGCTGCGTCTTTCTGCAGTGTGCAGACTGAACAGGAGGAAGACAGGGTGGAAGACGATGCAGGGGATGATGAGGTCATAGACCCCACATGGAATGAATGTCGTGTCACTGACTTTCAGAGTTCAGAGTAAGAGGCAGTGGTGAGACCGAGCCAACAGCGTAGCAAAAGAGGGAGCAGGGGCAAAAGCAAGAGAGTTCGCCTGCTACTGGTCACCGCCACCTGGGACCGAGCACCCAAAAGGCAGCTTCAAGGAGTTCCCTGGCGTGGCAGTTCTTCAAACAATGTGCTGACGACAAGACCCGAGTGGTTTGCACACTGTGCCATCAGAGCCTGAAGTGTGGAACGCCATCTGTGGCAAGGTCCACCTAAGCACAGATACGTGGACCAGTAAGCACGGCCAGGGACGCTATATCTCCCTAACTGCACACTGGGTAAATGTAGTGGCGGCTGGGCCCCAGGCGGAGAGCTCTTTGGCGCATGTTGCCCTGCGATCCTTGGCGGCGGAAGGACATTCTTTGCCTCCTGTAGCCTCCTCCTCCTACTCGGCTTCCTCCTCCTCTTCTTCCACCTGCTCATCCAGTCAGCCACACACCTTCACCACCAACTTCAGCACAGCCCGGGGTAAACGTCAGCAGGCCATTCTGAAACTCATATGTTTGGGGGACAGGCCCCACACCGCGCAGGTATTGTGGCGGGTATAGAACAACAGACCGACGAGTGGTTGCTGCCGGTGAGCCTCAAGCCCGGCCTGGAGGTGTGCGATAATGGGCGAAATCTCGTCGCAGCTCTGGGACTAGCCGGTTTGACGCACATCCCTTGCCTGGTGCATGTGCTGAATTTGGTGGTGCAGAAGTTCATTAACAACTACCCGACATGTCAGAGGTGCTGCATAAAGTGCGGGCCGTCTGTGCGCGCTTCCGGCATTCACATCCTGCCGCTGCTCGCCTGTCTGCGCTACAGCGTAACTTCGGCCTTCCCGCTCACCACATCATATGCGACGTGCCCACCAGGTGGAACTCCACCTTGCACATGCTGGACAGACTGTGCGAGCAGCAGCAGGCCATAGTGGAGTTTCAGCTGCAGCACGCACGGGTCAGTCGCACGTCGGAACTTCACCACCAATGACTGGGCTTCTATGCGAGACCTGTGTGCCCTGTTGCGCTGTTTTGAGTACTCCATTAACATGGCCAGTGGCGATGACGCCGTTATCAGCGTTACAATACCACTTCTATGTCTCCTTGAGAAAACACTTAGGGCGATGATGGAAGAGGAGGTGGCCCAGGAGGAGGAGGAGGAGGAAGAGGGGTCATTTTTAGCACTTTCAGGCTAGTCTCTTCGAAGTGACTCAGAGGGAGGTTTTTGCAACAGCAGAGGCCAGGTACAAATGTGGCCAGACAGGGCCCACTACTGGAGGACGAGGAGGAGGAGGAGGAGAAGGAGGATGAGGATGAAGCATGATCACAGCGGAGTGGCACCCAACGCAGCTCGGGCCCATCACTGGTGCGTGGCTGGGGGGAAACGCAGGACGATGACGATACGCCTCCCACAGAGGACAGCTTGTCCTTACCTCTGGGCAGCCTGGCACACATGAGCGACTACATGCTGCAGTAGTCGCTCATGTGTGTCATAGGGGAACAAGTGGAAGCCCAAGGCGAAGGCAGAGGAGGAGCAAGAGGTCGCCAACGCAGCTGTGTCACGGCCAGCTCCTCTGAGGGCAAGGTTAGCATGGCAGAGATGTGGAAAAGTTTTGTCACCACGCCACAGCTAACTGCACCACCACCTGATACGGAACGTGTTAGCAGGAGGCAACATTTCACTAACATGGTGGAACAGTACGTGTGCACACCCCTCCACGTACTGACTGATGGTTCGGCCCCATTCAACTTCTGGATCTTCAAATTGTCCACATGGCCAGAGCCAGCCTTTTATGCCTTGGAGGTGCTGGCCTGCTCGGCAGCCAGCATTTTGTCTGAACGTGTATTCACGGCAGGGGGCGTCATTACAGACAAACACAGCCGCCTGTCTACAGCCAATGTGGACAAGCTGACGTTCATAAAAATGAACCAAGCATGGATCCCACAGGACCTGTCCATCCCTTGTGCAGATTAGACATTTATAACTACCTCCCCTTAACCATATATTATTGTACTCCAGGGCACTTCCTCATTCAATCCTTTTTTTATTTTCATTTTACCATTATATTGCGGGGCAACCCAAAGTTGAATGAACCTCTCCTCTGTCTGGGTGCCGGGGCCTAAAAATATCTGACAGTGGCCTGTTCCAGTGTTGGGTGACATGAAGCCTGATTCTCTGCTATGACATGAAGCCTGATTCTCTGCTATGGGACCTCTCTCCTCTGTCTGGGTGCCGGGGCCTAAATATCTGACAATGGCCTGTTCCAGTGGTGGGTGACGTGAAGCCTGATTCTCTGCTATGACATGAAGCCTGATTCTCTGCTATGACATGAAGTCTGATTATCTGCTATGACATGAAGCCTGATTCTCTGCTATGGTACCTCTCTCCTCTGTCTGGGTGCCGGGGCCTAAAAATAGGACAGTGGCCTGTTCCAGTGGTGGTTGACATGAAGCCTGATTCTCTGCTATGGGACCTCTCTCCTCTGTCTGGGTGCCGGGGCCTAAATATCTGACAATGGCCTGTTCCAGTGGTGGGTGACGTGAAGCCTGATTCTCTATGACATGAAGCCTGATTCTCTATGACATGAAGCCTGATTCTCTGCTATGGGACCTCTCTCCTCTGTCTGGGTGCCGGGGCCTAAAAATATGACAGTGGCCTGTTCCAGTGGTGGGTGACGTGAAGCCTGATTCTCTGCTATGCAATGAAGCCTGATTCTCTGCCATGAGACCTCTCTCTAATTGATATTAGTTAATTTTAATTTATTTTATTTTTATTTTTATTCATTTCCCTATCAACATTTGTTTGCAGGGGATTTACCTACATTTTGCTGCCTTTTGCAGCCCTCTAGCCCTTTCCTGGGCTATTTTACAGCCTTTTTAGTGCCGAAAAGTTTGGGTCCCCATTGACTTCAATGGGGTTCGGGGCGAAGTTTGGGTCGAGTTCGGATCCCGAACCCGAACATTTCCAGGAAGTTCGGCCGAACTTCTCGAACCCGAACATCCAGGTGTTCGCTCAACTCTAGTGTGGACGAGGAATGGGAAATAAGTAGCTCGGCATCCAACCTTGTGCAAATAGGGTCTTTCATGCTGTCATGTCTGTTGAGGGACCCTCGTATAAAAAGGATGAAGGAGAACGACCTGTACTGGGTGGCCACGCTACTAGACCCCAGGTATAAGCAGAAAGTGGCAGAAATGTTACCAACTTACCGAAAGTCAGAAAGGATGCAGCAGTTCGAAACAAAACTAAAAAATATGCTTTACACAGCTTATAAGGGGGATGTCACAGCACAACGGGAATCTAACAGGGGAAGAGGTGAAAGTAATCCTCCTCCTACCACGACCACGGCGGCAAGGATGTGTTGTTGATGGAGGACATGCAGAGATTTTTCAGTCCTACACATCGCCACAACCCTTCGGGATCCAGCCTTAGAGAACGACTCGACCGACAGGTAGCAGACTACCTCGCCTTAACTGCAGATATCTACACTCTGAGGAGCTATGAACCCCTTGACTACTGGGTGTGCAGGCTTGACCTGTGGCCTGAGCTATCCCAGTTTGCGATAGAACTTCTGGCCTGCCCCGCTTCAAGTGTCCTGTCAGAAAGGACCTTCAGTGCAGCAGGAGGCATTGTCACTGACAAAAGAAGTCGCCTCTGTCAAAAAAGTATTGATTACCTCACCTTCATTAAGATTAATGAGGCATGGATCCCGAAGGGACTGACAGTGGGGGATACGTTTGACTAACAAAAGGCCTGATGACATGCCTTGGCCTCAAAATGGTCCCCACGCTGCTGTATTTAATTTCTGCATACCGGATGACTTTCGTGAATTCTCCGCCACCAACTAGGGTTCAAGCCGCAATGTTTTAGTCACCTTTCTGCCTTGAAAGCATCAATTTTTTCGGCCGCTGCTACAACAGCGGCTGCAACAATAACATTGTTTTTCAGGCATGTGTATATGCCTAATTTTTCTGGCCTCTGGTGCTGCATTGTGGCTGCAAAAACAAAACAAAAAAAAAGGCACATACAAGTGTCAATTCCCCTTTGTGATCGTTACCTTGTTGTGGTGAAGGGGCTTGCGTATCACAATGAAGCGATCATCACCTCTATGAGTGTGTTGGCAATGTTGCCACACCCCAGATGATAAGGCCGTTGCTTCATTATGATCAGACCAAAAATCGATCGGCTGGATAATTTTTCATAGAAAAAACTTACATTTTTTAAAAAAAAATTTCAGTTGTATGGGTGGGTTTTTCATACATAAAATAAAAAAATCATAATAAAGTTTCTTAACCACCCCAGCTCCCCTAGCTTAAACACCCTTAATGACCAGACCACTTTTTACACTTCTGCACTACACTACTTTCACCGTTTATTGCTCATGCATCTTACCACCCAAATGAATTTTACCTCCTTTTCTTCTCACTAATAGAGCTTTTATTTTGTGGTATTTCATTGCTGCTGCCTTTTTTTCTTTTTTTGTTATTAATCAAAATTTACCGAAATTTTTGCAACAAATGAAATTTTTCACTTTCAGTTGTAATTTCTTTTTTTAAAAACGACATCTATATATAAATTTTTCTCTAAATTTATTGTTCTACATGTCTTTGATAAAAAAAAATGTTTGGGTAAAAAAAAAAAAATGGTTTGGGTAAAAGTTATAGCGTTTACAAACTATGGTACAAAAATGTGAATTTCCGCTTTTTGAAACAGCTCTGACTTTCTGAGCACCTGTCATGTTTCCTGAGGTTCTACAATGCCCAGACAGTAGAAAAAACCCACAAATAACCCTATTTCGGAAAGTAGACACCCTAAGGTATTCGCTGATGGGCATAGTGAGTTCATAGAACTTTTTATTTTTTGTCACAAGTTAGCGGAAAATGATTATCTTTTTTTTTTTTTTTTCTTACAAAGTCTCATAATCCACTAACTTGTGACAAAAAATAAAAACTTCAATGAACTCACTATGCCCATCACAAAATACCTTGGGTGTCTTCTTTCCAAAATGGGGTCAAATGTGGGGTAGTTATACTGCCCTGTCATTTTAGGGGCCCTAATGTGTGAGAAGTAGTTTGAAATCAAAATGTGTAAAAAATGCCCTGTGAAATCCTAAAGGTGCTCTTTGGAATGTGGGCCCCTTTGCCCACCTAGGCTGCAAAAAAGTGTCACACATGTGGTATCGCCGTACTCAGGAGACGTTGGGCAATGTGTTTTGGGGTGTAATTTTACATATACCCATGCGCAAAGGGGCCCAAATTTCTTTTAGGAGGGCATTTTTAGACATTTGGATCCCAGACTTCTTCTCACGCTTTAGGGCCCCTGAAATGCCAGGGCAGTGTAAATACCCCACATGTGACCCTATTTTGAAAAGAAGACACCCCAAGGTATTCAATGAGGGGCATGGCGAGTTCATAGAAATTATTTTTTTTTAGCACAAGTTAGCGGAATAGATTTTTTATTTTATTTTCTCACAAAGTCTACCTTTCCGCTAACTAGGGACAAAAATTTCAATCTTTTATGGACTCAATATGCCCCTCAGCGAATACCTTGGGGTGTCTTCTTTCTGAAATGGGGTCACATATGGGGTATTTATACTGCCCTGGTATTTTAGGGGCCCTAAAGCGTGAGAAGTAGTCTGGAATATAAATGTCTAAAAAATGTTACGCATTTGGATTCCGTGAGGGGTATGGTGAGTTCATGTGAGATTTTATTTTTTGTCACAAGTTAGTGGAATATGAGACTTTGTAAGAAAAAACAAAAAACAAAAACAAAAAAAAAAAAATCGATTTCCGCTAACTTGTGCAAAAAAAATGTCTGAATGGAGCCTTACGGGGGGTGATCAACGACAGGGGGGTGATCAGGGAGTCTATATGGGATGATCACTCCCCTGTCATTGATCACCCCCCTGTAAGGCTCCATTCAGACGTCCATATGTGTTTAGCGGATCCGATCCATGGATTCCGTGGATCCGTAAAACACATACGGATGTCTGAATGGAGCCTTACAGGGGGGTGATCAATGACAGGGGGGTGATCAGGGAGTCTATATGGGGTGATCACCCCCTGTCATTGATCACCCCCCTGTAAGGCTCCATTCAGACGTCCGTATGTGTTTTGCGGATCCGATCCATGGATCCGTAAAACACATACGGACCTCTGAATGGAGCCTTACAGGGGGGTGATCAATGACAGGGGGGTGATCAATGACAGGGGAGTGATCAGGGAGACTATATGAGGTGATCACCCCCCTGTAAGGCTCCATTCAGAGGTCCGTATGTGTTTTGCGGATCCACGGATCCATGGATCGGATCCGCAAAACACATACGGACCTCTGAATGGAGCCTTACAGGGGGGTGATCAATGACAGGGGAGTGATCAGGGAGACTATATGGGGTGATCACCCACCTGTAAGGCTCCATTCAGAGGTCCGTATGTGTTTTGCGGATCCACGGATCCATTGTCTGTTCACACAGGGTTCACTTTAGGTAAGCTTTAGGTCATAGTCTCCCTCCCATGGCTTTGTGCTGCCGATGTTGAGACCCCTCAACTGGCTTTCTTATTGCTTTGCTGGTCTTACACATTCTTGTATTATTTCTTTGGTCAGCATACCATGCACTACAGCCGTGGTTGGTTCTCTCACTGACCTTTCCTTACCTTATACCATCTCGTATACATTTTTTGTCATATTTGGTCTACGGGCTGGTCATTGTACCTTATACATTCTCTTATGACCTTACCAATATTGTACTATGCATTTTGTGACCTGTGTGTTCATCCAGGGTGGCGCTTGTTTTCTCCTTTCCCTGCTCCCATCACCCTGTTCATGGCATCACCTGTATGTGTGTTTTTAATCATGTTTTGATACAATAAATTATTTATTCCTCAATAATTCTTTTTGGTACTTTGAGCTTCCTTTCTCTTCCTTTGTCAGCTCTGTAATAAGTAGCACCAAGCACCACACTACACTACACCCCCCCTGTCACTTATTAACCCCTTATCACTCCATATAGACTCCCTGATCATCCCCCTGTCATTGATCAACCCCCTGTCATTGATCACCCCCCTGTAAGGCTCCATTCAGTCCGTATGTGTTTTGCGGATCCGATACCAGGTAGCAGGTATATTAGACGCTGTTATCAAAACAGCGTCTAATATACCTGTTAGGGGTTAAAAAAAATCGCATCTACAGCCTGCCAGCGAACGATCGCGGCTGGCAGGCTGTAGATCCACTCGCTTACCTGCAGTTCCTGTGAACGCGCGCGCCTGTGTGCGCGCGTTCACAGGAAATCTTGCGTCTCGCGAGATGACGCGTATATGCGTCCAGGAGGAATGAATCGAAGAAGTTAATACTTTATTAGAAATAATGCAGACAATTTAAAAAATCCCCATCAATTCCAATACAAAGCAAGTACAAAGCTCAGAACTAAATTATTCCAGGATGTCGTAATGGTTTGTTAATTCGACAATGGTTAATCAATTCGACACACGTCCCCGGATAGGGGACGTAACAGGGATTAAACTGATAGGAATAGTACTAGTTAAGACACCACTCATATAGGGTGTCACAGCACATTGCTCCGTGCACGCGCAGTGCCCCAACTTGGGAGTAAGAGGACCGACCAAGCTGCTTTTTCCATCTCCCGGTTCCTAAAATCAATTCAGTTTGGTGTATCAGAGTTTAGTCTGTCACTGTGAAGGCAGTCGAAGGTACCTGGCCTAAATTTTTTTTTCACAAAAGGCAATCCCACCCTGATATGGGACGTAACAGGGATTAAACTGATGAGAATAGTACTAAAGAAAATAGCACTCATATCGGGCGTGACAGTAAATTGCACGGCGAAGACGCACTGACCGTGGCGTAAATTCAAACAAAGGGGAGGGAGCCAGCGTTTTTTTAACCATCTCCCCGTTCGAAAAATCTATTTAATAAATGGACCCCAGATTGGGGACGTAACAGGGATTAAACTGATGAGAAGAGAGAACTACAGAAAATAGCACTCATATCGGGTGTGACAGTAAATTGCACGGTGTAGATGCAGTGACCGTGGCGTGGATTCAAACAAAGGGGAGGGAGCCAGCGTTTTTTTAACCATCTCCCCGTTCAAAAAATCTATTCAATTCACCTTTCCGGGACCCTTGGTGTTGTACGTGGCTGGGTACCCTTGTACAAATGGTGAGTTTGTGGTTGGGCAAATGGACTGTTTGCGGTTGTTTGCGGTGCATTAAAAGGGGAGTTTGGTCTGTCAATGTCTGTGAAGCGGGCGTAACCCTTACACTACCTGATCGATACAACATCATACCTGATCGTATACACACACTGGATGTTTTAAACCACGTTGTTCAAAAAAAATTTGGATTGTTAGGTGATTTATGCCCTTTATGGATTAAAATCCAACTCTGCGTCAACTATGTAATTTTCCATGGGAGTTTTGCCATGGATCCCCCTCCGGCATGCCACAGTCCAGGTGTTAGTCCCCTTGAAACAATTTTTCCATCACTACTGTGGCTAGAAAGAGTCCCTGTGGGTTTTAAAATTCGCCTGCCTATTGAAGTCTATGGCGGTTTGCCCGGTTCGCCCCTTTCGCGAACATTTGCAGAAATTCGCATTCGCCGTTCGCGAACTGAAGATTTTATGTTTGCGACATCTCTACCTTTTATGCCTTGGAGGTGCTGGCCTGCCCGGCAGCCAGCGTTTTGTCTGAACGTGTATTCAGCACGGCAGGGGGCGTCATTACAGACAAACGCAGCCGCCTGTCTACAGCCAATGTGGACAAGCTGACGTTCATAAAAATGAACCAGGCATGGATCCCACAGAACCTGTCCATCCCTTGTGCAGATTAGACATTTATAACTACCTCCCCTTAACCATATATTCTTGTACTCCAGGGCACTTCCTCATTCAATCCCCTTTTTTTAATTTTACCATTATATTGCGGGGCAACCCAAAGTTGAATGAACCTCTCCTCTGTCTGGGTGCCGGGGCCTAAAAATATCTGACAGTGGCCTGTTCCAGTGGTGGGTGACATGAAGCCTGATTCTCTGCTATGACATGAAGCCTGAATCTCTGCTAAGGGACCTCTCTCCTCTGTCTGGGTGCCGGGGCAGTGGCGTACCGCCAATATAGGCAGACCACGCCGTTGCTATGGGGCCCGCAGCACAGGGGGGCGCGGAGTGCACGGGAGGCCCCGCCCCCTCCGTCTACTCTGCACAGAAAGTTATTTAGAGAATCATAGTTAATATGCGGCAGGCAGCGGCATGTGTGTTATCTCCCCCCCACCCCCCTGATAATCTGGGCTGCGGGTGTGCTGCATTTCACACTGGCCAATTAGCATTTCGCAGCACAAAGATCCTGCTGCTGATTGGCCAGTGTGTATCGCTGGCAGGTGCCGCCCATTCAAGTACACAGAGAGGCGATGCGTGCACCGGGCGTAGCATCCTCTCTGCAGTTACGTCATCAGCCATCGCCCCCGGGCCAAGACTGAAGGACCACAGCTAGTGACTAGTTCCCCAGCAGCCGTGTAACAGCAAGGGGCGGGCCAGAGTGGCGGAAATCGGAGAGAGGCTGGGAGGAGCGATGGCAACTGCACAGAAGAGCAGCAGGTAAAGGCTGAGGCAGGGGATGCTGGGAGTGAAATGTGGGGCAGGAGGGGGACAGAGCCTAGGAGCGGACAGTATTCTGGCCATGTAGGCTGTGCTGTACAACATCTGTATACACTGACCCTGCACCCTGTATACACAGTGCAGTGTCAGTGTATACAGTTATGTGGGGTACAGCACTGTGTATACGGGGTGCAGTGTCAGTGTATTCAGTATAAACAGGGTGCAGTGTCAGTGTATATAGTTTTATGGGGCACAGGTTGTACCCCATATACATGGACCCTGCACCCCGTATACACTGCTGTACCCCATATATCTGTATACATGGATCCTGCACCACATATACACTGCTGTAACCCATATACCTGTATACATGGACCCTGCACCCCGTATACACTGCTGTACCACATATACCTGTATACATGGACCCTGCACCCCATATACATGGACCCTGCACCCCGTATTCCCCGCTTTAAAGGGGTAGTCCGGTTGTTTGAAGTTATCCCCTATCCACTGAAAAAAAAAGGTGCGGCAGTTAGTGGGATGGGCAAAAGGTGGTAGTGAGCGGGGCTGGGGGCCCTATTCAGACTCTTGCTATGGGGCTCAATAATTTCTATGTACGCCCCTGTGCCGGGGCCTAAAAATATCTGACAATGGCCTGTTCCAGTGGTGGGTGACATGAAGCCTGATTCTCTGCTATGACATGAAGCCTGAATCTCTGCTATGGGGCCTCTCTCCTCTGTCTGGGTTCCGGGGCCTAAAAATATCTGAACAGTGGCCTGTTCCAGTGTTGGGTGACATTAAGCCTGATTCTCTGCTATGACATGAAGCCTGATTATCTGCTATGGGACCTCTCTCCTCTGTCCGGGTCCCAGGGCCTACAAATATCTGACAGTGGCCTGTTCCAGTGGTGGGCGACATGAAGCCTGATTCTCTGCAATGGGACCTCTCTCCTCTGTCTGGGTGCCGGGGACTAAAAATATCTGACAGTGGCCTGTTCCAATGGTGGGTGACATGAAGCCTGATTCTCTGCTATGACATGAAGCCTGATTCTCTGCTATGGGGCCTCTCTCCTCTGTCTGGGTTTTGGGGACTAAAAATATCTGAACAGTGGCCTGTTCCAATGGTGGGTGACATGAAGCCTGATTCTCTACTATGCCATGAAGCCTGATTCTCTGATATGGGACTTCTCTCCTCTGTCTGGGTGCCGGGGCCTAAATATCTCACAAAGGCCTGTTCCAGTGGTGGGTGACATGAAGCCTGATTCTCTGCTATTGGACCTCTCTCCAATTGATATTGGTTAATTTTTATTTATTTTTTTAAATTCATTTCCCTATCCACATTTGTTTGCAGGGGATTTACCTTCATTTTGCTGCCTTTTGCAGCCCTCTAGCCCTTTCCTGGACTATTTTACAGCCTTTTTAGTGCCGAAAAGTTCGGGTCCCCATTGACTTCAATGGGGGTTCGGATCGAGTTCGGATCCCGAACCCGAACATTTCCGGGAAGTTCGGCCGAACTTCTCGAACCCGAACATCCAGGTGTTCCCTCAACTCTAATCATTTCCAATGCAGGACGTTTTATATTTTACAATCACAGACTGTCATATATTTAAGTGGAGAGCTATCATCAATAATATCACAGAAAAACAAAGCTAACCAGCTTAAAATTTAACTTTTACTAGGTAATATTTAAAAGAGGATCATTCCAAATATTTCATGATATTATATTTGTAGGCCAGACTAAGGTGAAGCTAGACCCACCATTAGCATCAAGGAAAAAAATCAATTAATCGATGGAAGGTAGAAAGAGAAATGGCACTTACGGTTTTAGGATTTTCTTGTAAGGTAGATACATTTCGGGTGAGGTCAGGAAAGTTAGATATCCTTATAGATACCCGGTAGCTAGACCCTTTTCTTACCCCTACGTGACCCTAAGATGCTTACTCACAGTGGGCTGCTTGTGTTGAGGACAAGGTTGATTGTCCTGGATAGTGTGTTAAGGATGGTAATTTAAAGAAGAACTGTCCGACGCGTTTCCCCAAGTAAACAAATCCTTGGTTCGTCAGGGGACTTTGTATTTTAAAATTCCCATAGCCGAAGGATGGTGGCTATATGCTGGCGATAACAGAGGCTGATGTTATGCAACCTTTTATGTATTGGAGCAGAGTTTAAATAGCGGATTTTTGGCGCCACATATTTGGTAACGCCCCCTCTGACTCATAAGTGAGTGATGTCTTGTGTAGCCAGACGTTATGGGTACGTTGTTACGCCGGCGTTATATCATTGGTGTTAGACCTAGGTACCACGATAGTGACGTACCTGTTAACCGGCCCTGCTACTATTTCCTATTACGCCGATACCCTTACACATCACATCCGGTCATGTGATCGGGAGTTCGGTCATCATGTGATCGCTAGTTCCTGTCTGTGGAACGCAAACCAATGCCGTTGGTTGTTTGGTTATGGAACGCATCGCCTGGTATTGGTTTGTTCCCTATCAGATCACTTAGTTTTATAATAATATTTTCTATTGTTAATATAAGCTAGTACTCTGCAGTTAGATATCAACTAAAGAAATTAAGTTGGAATAAAAATGTTTGATCGATGTTTTAATTTGATGAGAGGAGTAAAGAGATATATAAGACTTTTGAACCTATTCCGGTTCTGATATAATCTGGATTCCTAGTCATATCTTTCCATTAATGGATCCCATGTCTATGGTTATATGACTAGAGGCATTACTGAAAATGAGGGAGGAGTTAATTTAGATAAAGCATGTATAGGAGATTTGTTCATTGAGTCCCTGGGGGTAATTTGTTCTTAATCTATGGATCCACTGGGCTTCTTTTCTCAAAATTCTGTTATCCCATTCTCCACCCCTGGGTGACTGTCTGACCACCGCAACCACTTGAAATTTTAGTGTTTTTGCATCCCCACCATGATATTCATTGGCGTGCTATTGGTTTGTCCCTTTTATTCCTGATATCACCCAGGTGTTCACATACCCTCCTTCTAAATTCACGTTTGGTTTTCCCACTGTAATTTTGTGGGCAGTTAGAGGAACACAAATATATTACCCCTTGGGTACGGCAGTTGGCAAAATCATAGTTTTGATATATTCTGTCCGTACTGCTACTAGTAAAGGAGTTAGATTTTAATATATATGGACAGGACACGCAGTTGTTTACACATTTAAAAGTTCCTGGAGGTCTATTCCCAAGCCAGGTAGGGTCACTGGGTGGTTTCTGGTAATGGCTGTGTATCAGCCTATTCCGTAGTGACCTACCACGTCTGTAAGTAATGGTGGGGGTGGTTGGTAGGAATTCAGCTATGTCGGGATCAGAAAGTAGGATGCCCCAGTTGTTGTTCAGGATATCTCTTACTTTCTGATTCTGTTTGTCATAGGTGCCAACAATTTTAGTTGTGGTGTCAGTCTGACAGCGGGGGGCATTTGTCGCAAGTAGAGAGTAACGATCTCTCTGATTGGCATGTTGGAATGCCGCCCTTAGTATCTGATCAGGGTATCCTCGCTGTAAAAATCTACCCCGTAAATCTGCAGATTGTTCATAAAATGCGGAATGGGATGAGCAATTCCTTTTCATCCGCAGATATTGGCCCCTGGGGATGCCTCGTTTGAGGCTCAATGGGTGATAGCTGTCCCATTGAAGCAAGCTATTAGTGGAAGTGGCTTCCTATAGGTCTCAGTGTGTAACTCACCCAGGTGTTTGGTTATACGGACATCAAGGAATGCCAATGTTTTGTGGTCAATTTCAGACGTAAACTTCAACCCTATATCATTGATGATGAGATGTTTAACAAAGTTTGAGAATTCCTCTCTACCACCGTCCCATAAAATGAATACGTCATCGATGTAGCGGCCCCAATATATAATATTAGGGGCCCATCGATGACATGACTCATTAAATACCAGTGTGTCCTCCCACCAGCCCAGGAACAGATTAGCGTAACTGGGCGCACAGGGGCTACCCATCGCTGTGCCCCTGAGCTGGTGGTAGAAACGTGTCTCAAACAGAAAATAATTATGTGATAAAACAAATTCCAAAATTCGGACAAATTCGGAATGACGCTGGTATTGGGTACCACGAGTACTCAGATAATGTCTTGTTGTGGTAATCCCCCAGGAGACACTGGTATTTAATGAGTCATGTCATCGATGGGCCCCTAATATTATATATTGGGGCCGCTACATCGATGACGTATTCATTTTATGGGACGGTAGTAGAGAGGAATTCTCAAACTTTGTTAAACATCTTATCATCAATGATATAGGGTTGAAGTTTACGTCTGAAATTGACCACAAAACATTGGCATTCCTTGATATCCGTATAACCAAACACCTGGGTGAGTTACACACTGAGACCTATAGGAAGCCCACTTCCTATAGCTTGCTTCAATGGGACAGCTATTACCCATTGAGCCTCAAACGAGGCATCCCCAGGGGCCAATATCTGCGGATGAAAAGGAATTGCTCATCCCATTCCGCATTTTATGAACAATCTGAAGATTTACGGGGTAGATTTTTACAGCGAGGATACCCTGATCAGATACTAAGGGCGGCATTCCAACATGCCAATCAGAGAGATCGTCACTCTCTACTTGCGACAAATGCCCCCCGCTGTCAGACTGACACCACAACTAGAATTGTTGGCACCTTTGACAAACAGAATCAGAAAGTAAGAGATATCCTGAACAACAACTGGGACATCCTACTTTCTGATCCCGACATAGCTGAATTCCTACCAACCACCCCCACCATTACTTACAGACGTGGTAAGTCACTACGGGATAGGCTGATACACAGCCATTACCAGAAACCACCCAGTGACCCTACCTGGCTTGGGAATAGACCTCCAGGAACTTTGAAATGTGGAAACAACTGTGCATATATATTAAAATCTAACTCCTTTACTAGTAGCAGTACGGACAGAGTATATCAAAACTATGATTTTGCCAACTGCCGTACCCAAGGGGTAATATATATGTGTTCCTGTAACTGCCCACTAAATTACATTGGGAAAACCAAACGTGAATTTAGAAAGAGGGTATGTGAACACCTGGGTGATATCAGGAATAAAAGGGACAAACCAATAGCACGCCATGTTAATGAATATCATGGTGGGGATGCAAAAACACAAAAATTTCAAGTGGTTGAGGTGGTCAGACAGTCACCCAGGGGTGGAGATTGGGATAACAGAATTTTGAGAAAAGAAGCCCAGTGGATCCATAGATTAAGAACAACTTACCCCCAGGGACTCAATGAACAAATTTCCTATACATGCTTTATCTAAATTAACTCCTCCCTCATTTTCAGTAATGCCTCTAGTCATATAACCATAGACATGGGATCCATTAATGGAAAGATATGACTAGGAATCCAGATTATATCAGAACCGGAATAGGTTCAAAAGTCTTATATACCGTATCTCTTTACTCCTCTCATCAAATTAAAACATCGATCAAACATTTTTATTCCAACTTAATTTCTTTAGTTGATATCTAACTGCAGAGTACTAGCTTATATTAACAATAGAAAATATTATTATAAAACTAAGTGATCTGATAGGGAACAAACCAATACCAGGCGATGCGTTCCATAACCAAACAACCAACGGCATTGGTTTGCGTTCCACAGACAGGAACTAGCGATCACATGATGACCGAACTCCCGATCACATGACCGGATGTGACGTGTAAGGGTATCGGCGTAATAGGAAATAGTAGCGGGGCCGGCTAACAGGTACGTCACTATCGTGGTACCTAGGTCTAACACCAATGATAACGCCGGCGTAACAACATACCCATAACGTCTGGCTACACAAGACATCACTCACTTATGAGTCAGAGGGGGCGTTACCAAATATGTGGCGCCAAAAATCCGCTATTTAAACTCTGCTCCAATACATAAGAGGTTGCATATCATCAGCCTCTGTTATCGCCAGCATATAGCCACCATCCTTCGGCTATGGGAATTTTAAAATACAAAGTCCCCTGACGAACCAAGGATTTGTTTACTTGGGGAAACGCGTCGGACAGTTCTTCTTTAAATTACTATCCTTAACACACTATCCAGGACAATCAACCTTGTCCTCAACACAAGCGGCCCACTGTGAGTAAGCATCTTAGGGTCACGTAGGGGTAAGAAAAGGGTCTAGCTACCGGGTATCTATAAGGATATCTAACTTTCCTGACCTCACCCGAAATGTATCTACCTTACAAGAAAATCCTCAAACCGTAAGTGCCATTTCTCTTTCTACCTTCCATCGATTAAGTGATTTTTTACCTTAATGCTAATGGTGGGTCTAGCTTTACCTTAGTCTGGCCTACAAATATAATATCCTGAAATATTTGGAATGATCCTCTTTTAAATATTACCTAGTAAAAGTTAAATTTTAAGCACGTTTTATATTTTACCTAAAGTCCTAGAAACCAAACCAAGCATTGAAGTTATATATTGATATTACAAGATATGCTCTGGAAACTGCCCATTACACTAGAGAACTTATTTATGTTTATCAGTTAAAGGGACAGGCATATTCTCCTTCCTGATTTCACAATGCCCAATGAAACATTGTACAGTGATGTGCCATTCTAGCACATTTATCTGATGAAGAAACTGAAGGTCAATTAGTCTGGAAAAGTGCAGAAAGTTTCTTCAAGGTTAGTGGCAATATCCACAAATGAATATAATTAAATAAGAGTAGTGGACTGAATGTCTCCTCTGTTGCACAAGATAGTATATTAGAGAAACGTATCATTAGAGGTCAAATATACAGTTATGAAACAGACACATCTCCACATGAACTGCTTGAAGGATAGTTGAGATATTTGGATGTTCCAGTGTTATACAAAGAAACTTCTTCTATTGCTATGTCTGGTATGATTTTATAAATGTCTTGCTATCTTGCTCCCAGTTTGGAATAATAACATTTGTTCTATATAATTATTTTACACTTCATTGGCCAGGCCTTATTTTGTACATTTTTGTCATTAAGAACATTTATTTGAAAGTTGCTAGTCTCAAACCCCAAGAAACAAATATATTAATGCCAGAAATGAATATGTTACCACAATCTGGTGCTATTATCTGCAGTGATACATGAGTAGTCTTCGGATTGCTAATTTTTATATTTCTAATGCCCCCCCCCCACGTTGTTTACATTTAACCCTTTCGTGACCAGCCTATTTTGGGCTTTAACAAGGAGATTTTTTTCCTCGTTGCCTTCTAAGAGCTATAATTTGTTATATTTCAGTCTATGTAGCCTTATGAGTGCTTATTTTTTTTGTGGGACAAGTTGCAGTTTTTAATGGTGCTGTTTTAGGGTACACATAACTTACTGATTAACTTTTATTACTCTTTTTGGGAGGTAGATGGGGAAAAAACAGCAATATTGCCACTGAGTTTTTAGGTTCGAAGTTTGCGGCTTTCATTTTTCAGCATAAATTACACAGATTTATACTCTGGGTTAGAGATGAGCAAATTTTTCAAAAACTCGATTCGGCTGGTTCGCCGAGTTGAAAAAATAAAACTACATTTCGATCTGAATTTATTTACAGCGAATCGCGTTAAAAAGTTGATATTTCCTGGCTGCAGAGAGCCTTTATAATGGTGTAGAACACCGTGCCTTGCAGTAACAGGCATAGGGAGTCTGCTGTGGTAGTGAAATAATACTGTGAGTTCGTATGATATGCATATGACAGGCGTCGCTCTTAGAATCACTGCACACTTCACTTATTTGGGCAGTCACGGGGTCAAAACTGACCAAATAAATCAAGTATGAACTCTGCCTTACAGGTCGATGTTATCATCAAGAAGAAGCACACTCCTTTTACACCATCATCAGCTGATTCCACATAGATGTCTACACAACCTGTTCTATTAAACGCTTAGGGTACTTTCACACTAGCATTTTTCTTTTCCAGTATTAAGTTCTGTCACAGGGGTTCAATACCGAAAAAAAACTGAGTTTTATCCTAATGCATTCTGAATGGAGAGCATTCCGTTCAGTATGCATCAAGATGCATCAGTTCAGTCCCTCTTACTTCTTTGGCCGGAGAAAATACCGCAGAACACTTGCTGGAATGCCGGATCTGGCATTAATTTCCATTGAAATGTATTAGTGCCGTTAAAATTGCCGCATTGATGGATCCGTTCTTCCGGTCCGCGCATGCACAGACCTTTAAATCTGTGAAAAAAATAAACACCGGATCCGTTTTTCCGGATGACACAGGAGAGAGGGATCCAGTATTTTAATGCATTTTCAGATGGATCCACCTCCGGATCCGTCTGACAAATGCCATCCGTTTGCGTCTGGATTGCGACGGAACTGCCTGCTGGAATCCTCTGCCGCAAGTGTAAAAGTACCCTTATATGAAAAAACTTCAGGTCATTATTGCAGCCATCAAATACTTACAAGAAGAGCACAAATCGTCCCACAACATGGACAGTGACATACCAGAGGGGGATCAATGGCAAACATTCCCACAAAAAATATGTATTTTAATCAGGGGCCATTTTTATGCGTCTTAAAGGGAAACTGTCAAAAGTTTGGCCTGCTGGAGCCTAGAAAATTTTTATTTAAGGCCACGGAAGTACAGGCTCCAAAAATTAGGAATTCACCTGACAGAAAACATCAAGTGATTATGTGGCTGGAGGTATATTAGAAGGTCATTGGATATCAATTTTACTGCAGGCCAGTACAAATACGGATGTAGCAGGGTTAACACACATGCTTTATGAGACATGTTATCTAAACTAAATGCAACTAAATGCATTAAGCAATTGCTTTTCAATGGCTTTTGTTTCAAGATAACACGATGAGTTAAGAAATTTGAGTTAAGAGTGTGGTTGTTACCCCTGCTACATCTGTAGATGTAAAATACATATGTTTAAAAGAACAAAAAATTTAAAATGGATTAAAAACATGGCTACAAAAACCCCCCTCTTAAAAAACAAAACAAATGATAATAGTTAAAATTCGATAACACGTGGTCGTCGTTAACAGGTGTTAAATTCCTCCTAGGTCCCAAACATTAGGCATTCACCAGATAGAAAAGGCCTTTTATGCTGCTGTATTTACCTAAGACAGGGATCATTATTTGTTCTGGGTGGTGGCGGATATTTGTGAGCTGTCATGAGGAAATTCAAATAAACGTGGTCGTCACAGGTGTTGAATTCCTTCGAGATCCATGCCTCATTCATTTTTAGAAATGTGAGGTAGTCCACACTGTTGTGAGCTAGGCGAGTGCGCTTATCAGTCACGATATCCCCTGCTGCGCTAAACGTTTTTTCGGACAGGACACTCGATGAGAGGCAAGCCAAGAGTTCCATGGCAAATTGTGCTGGCTCTGGTCACAGGTCAAGCCTGCACACCCTGTAGTCCAGGGGTTCCTCGCTTCTCAGAGCATCCACAACGGCCGTTAACCCAATGTAGTCGGACACCTGTCGTTCTAGGCGTTCCCTGAGGCTGGATATGGAGGGCGGCTGTCGATGGGTTGGCTGCAAGAATGATCTCGTATCTGAAGTGACCAACACATCTTCAAACTGCCCTCTTCTTGCATGCGCCGTAGGATTGGTACTCGCAACTGTTTCTCTGTGGGTGGAAATTCCTCTGCCAGTGCCCGCAATAGCATAATGCAGCATCTCTCATAGCAAGGCCTGGAAATGCTGCATTCTGACAGCTCTCTGTGATGCTGGTAACATGTCCGCTATTTTTTGTTTGTACCGGGGGTCTAAGTATGTTGCCACCCAGTACTGGTCCTTTCCCTTTATGCTTTTTATACAGGTGTCCCTCTTTAAACACTGGAGCATGAAGGACCCCATTTGCACTAAATTGGAAGCGGTGTAGTGGCCTGGCTCCTGCTCATTTCCCAGGAGAATGTCGTCCTCGGTCTCCTCCCCCAATCCATGGATAACACCAGGGATCCCAGAAAAGCTTAAAGCCTGCTCTTCTTGCTCCTCCTCCTTCCCCCAGGCATCCTCCTCCTCTGACTCCTCTTCAGACTCTTGCTGACTTGTCTCGAGTAGCCCCCCCGGGAATTCATTCAGCATTTTTGACTTCCTCATCTTCCTGCTCCTGCTCCTCGATGGCTTGATCAATGACATAGAAACATAGAAACATAGAATGTGTCGGCAGATAAGAACCATTTGGCCCATCTAGTCTGCCCAATATACTAAATACTATGGATAGCCCCTGGCCCTATCTTATATGAAGGATGGCCTTATGCCTATCCCATGCATGCTTAAACTCCTCCACTGTATTTGCAGCTACCACTTCTGCAGGAAGGCTATTCCATGCATCCACTACTCTCTCAGTAAAGTAATACTTCCTGATATTACTTTTAAACCTTTGCCCCTCTAATTTAAAACTATGTCCTCTTGTAGCAGTTTTTCTTCTTTTAAATATTCTTTCCTCTTTTACCTTGTTGATTCCCTTTATGTATTTAAAAGTTTCTATCATATCCCCAATGTCTCGTCTTTCTTCCAAGCTAGACATGACGCAATGCATGCTCCAGAAAGAAGGCGTAAGGTACGATGTTACTGATAGCGCCTTGGCTGCGACCAGTGGCGTCGCCAGGGGGGGGGCAGAGGGGGCCACGGCCCCCCCTACATCATGCTGTGCCCCCCCATGTGCCCCCCCAACTAAAATCCCCCCCCCCTAAGTGAGCCACCGCTGGGCACAGGGAGATGAGCGCTTCCATTGCGCTCATCTCCATTGTAATCTGCCTGTGCCAGCGGAGGTGCAGGGGAGGGAGAGGCGTGTCCCTTCCCCTTCCTCTGATAGGCTGCAGGCACTAGGCCTGAGCCTTACAGCGTAGGGCACAGGAAGAGTCTGCATCGCATCGCTGACACTGAGGTAAGTATAAGTGTTTTTTTTTTACAATAGTGTTACTGGCACATTGGGGGGGCTTATTACAATGGGGGGGACTTAATACTGGCACATGATGGGGGGACTTAATACTGGCACATGATGATGGGGGGGACTTAATACTGGCACATGATGATGGGGGGACTTAATACTGGCACATGATGATGGGGGGACTTAATACTGGCACATGATGATGGGGGGACTTAATACTGGCACATGATGATGGGGGGACTTAATACTGGCACATGATGATGGGGGGACTTAATACTGGCACATGATGGGGGGGCTTAATACTGGCACATAATGGGGGGCTTAATACTGGCACATGATGGGGGGGCTTAATACTGGCACGTAATGGGGGGCTTATTACTGGCACGTGATGGGGGGCTTATTACTGGCACATTGGGGGGCTTATTACTGGTACGTGATGGGGGGCTTATTACTGGCACGTGATGGGGGCTCTTGTTACTGTCAGTGGCAGTTATTGAGGGCACTTATTACTGGCACATTATTGGTGGGCACTATAGGGGCATCTACTGAGGCCACAAAGAAGGGGTGTTTTATTTGGGGGGCTCTGTACAGTAGCATTTTATACTGGAACACATTATAATGAGTACTATGGAGAAGGGGAGACAGGAGTACTATGGAGTCATCTACGGGGGGCACTAAGAAGGGGTATTTTATACTTGCAAATTATAAGGGACACTGAGGGCATCTACTGGGGCACAATATATGGAGCATTTTATACTGGTACATTATGGGGGGCACTAGCAGGAAGGGGGGAGAGGAGGCATTTACTGGGGCACTATATAGTGGTATTTTATACTTGCACATTATGGGGGACATTAGCTCAACTGGGGGCATAAGGGGGTATGTTTTGCACATTATAAATAGAATTATTTCTACTATGGGGCATTATGGTGGGTTTTATTACTCCCCCATGGTATGACCCCCTAGTAGCAGCACCAGCCTCTCTGCTCTGCTATCCCTCTGCCCCTTCTCCAAATCCTTATTATGAAATCTTTCTCATTAGGATAAAACACAACATCAGCTCCGCCGAGCCCCCGGCCAAGTGTTGAAGTAGCGTCCGAGATCCCCAAGGGCCAAGCCAAGTAACTGTAAGTGTTCATGTGAAATATGTTTATTTTATATATGTACACTCCTGTGAGAGGCGGGGCGGGAGATCTGTGGATGACACTGTTATAGGGAGGGAGATCTGTGGATGACACTGTTATGGAGGGGGAAATGGGGATGACACTGTCATGGGGTGGATCTGTGGATGACACATATAGCATAAGATGCTATATACGGTATGTGGCATCCACAGATTCCCCCATAGCAGTGTCATCCACAGATCCCCCTCTCTATAAAAGTGTCATCCACAGACAGCTGGACTTTTCTTCCCTGTTGATGTTTTAGGTATTGGGTAAAGTATTGCAGCATTTCTAAGCGTACTTGTATAAATGTATCGTTGTTATAGCTGCCCCCCCTACTTTTGTCCTGGCCCCCAGTGTGCCCCCCCCAAAATTTGAAAGCTAGAGACTCCACTGGCTGCGACTGACCAGTTTGGTGATCTCATCAAATGGCTGCAGAAGTCTGCATGCGTCGCGCATGAGCAGCCACTGGCGCAGTGAAAAAAAAAAAAAATTATCCCCAGAACTAGAGTTGAGCGGACACCTGTATGTTCGGGTTCAACGGGTTCGGCGGAACTTCGGAAAAAAATTTGAGTTCGGGACCCAAACTTGACCCTGAACCAGAACCCCATTGAAGTCAATGAGGACCCGAACTTTTGAGCACTAAAATGGCTGTAAAAATGTAATGGAAAGGGCTAGAGGGCTGCAAATGTGTCAAAATGTGGTTAAGAGCATGGCAAGTGCTCTGCAAACAAATGTGGATAGGGAAATGACTTTAAATAACATAAAATACGTAAAAATAAAAAATTATAATCTTGATCTAAGAGAACCAGGTCCATATGGAGTAGGAGGTTGAGGAGGTGGCGGTGGCGGTGGCGGTGGAAGTGGCGGTGGAAGAGGAGGTAGCCTACACTGCATTTTTGTTTTAAAATTTTTTTTTATTTTTTTTAATTAGGGTACACCCCAGAACATTGGGAAATATAACCCTCCAGTCGTGCTAAACACACGTTCAGACAATACACCGGCTGCAGGGCAGGCCAGCACCTCCAAGGCGTAAAGGGCAAGCTCAGGCCATGTGCCCAATTTGGAGCCCCAGAAGTTGCAGGGGCTGACCCCTGTCAGTTAGTTCGTGTAGGCGTCTGTATACTTACTGCCCCACCATGTCGCACGTCCCCGTGATGTTCACGATCCAATTTGATATCTGCTCTATCAACTTTCGATGTTCTTTTATGCGCCTACCATGGTGATTACGGGTGGCGGGGAATCAGGGTTCCAGGTCAGAGAGGGAGCGTGAGAAAGAGAATCCAAATTTAAGGGAGATAAATTTTTTTAAAAAAATTGGAATCGAGAAGAAATGTGGGAAAATCTATTGAGACACAAATGTGGAACAAATTACAGAAGTCCAAATGTGGGCCAAAAGAGTCAAGCGGAATTGGGGGAAAAGCTATTGAGGCGCAAATGTTGGCCAAAAGAGTATAGCGGAAATGTGGGACAAAGTATTGAAGCTTAAATGTGGTACAACTTGTTTAAGTTTCAGCATTGAATCAAAGGAGGTGGCGCGCATCAATTAAAGAAGCATTTCAGAAATGTTATTCCCTAGAGCAGGGGTTTATTCACGTCTAAAATTGTATAATGTCAACCCAAGAATGTAACAGAAAAATTACAGAAATTAATTAACCTGTCTACTTGGTAGAGCAGGGGTCAATGACAGAAAACAATTGTTTACTGCCCCACCATGTCGCACGTCCCCGTGATGTTCACGATCCAATTTGATATCTGCTCTATCAACTTTCAATGTTCTTTTATGCGCCTACCATGGTGATTACGGGTGGCGGGGAATCAGGGTTCCAGGTCAGAGAGGGAGCGTGAGAAAGAGAATCCAAATTTAAGGGAGATAAATTTATTTTAAAAAATTGGGATCGAGAAGAAATGTGGGAAAATCTATTGAGACACAAATGTGGAACAAATTACAGAAGTCCAAATGTGGGCCAAAAGAGTCAAGCGGAATTGTGGGAAAAGCTATTGAGGCGCAAATGTTGGCCAAAAGAGTATAGCGGAAATGTGGGACAAAGTATTGAAGCTTAAATGTGGTACAACTTGTTTAAGTTTCAGCATTGAATCAAAGGAGGTGGCGCGCATCAATTAAAGAAGCATTTCAGAAATGTTATTCCCTAGAGCAGGGGTTTATTCACGTCTAAAATTGTATAATGTCAACCCAAGAATGTAACAGAAAAATTACAGAAATTAATTAACCTGTCTACTTGGTAGAGCAGGGGTCAATGACAGAAAACAATTGTTTATTGTCACTCGAAAGTGTAAAATAAAAATTATTGAAATTTATTAAGCTGTCGACTAGGTAGAGGAGGGGTATATTACACCCAGAAATTGGTGAATTTGACCATAAAATGTAACTGACAAATGTTATATATTTTTTTTACCGGTCTAATATGTATAGCAGTGGTACATCACACCAAAAAATTGCTGAATTTCACCAGAAAATGTAACTGCCAATTTTTAATTTTTTAATTATTTTTTATTTTTACAGGTCTACTAGGTATAGCAGTGGTACTTCACAACAAAGAATTGCTGATTTTCACCAGAAACCGGTTAACCGGCCTACTAGGTATAGCAGTGGTACATCACACCCAAAAATTGGTTATTTCACCCGAAAATGTAACTGACAATTTTTATTTTTTTTAAATGTCCTACTAGGTATAGCAGTGGTACATTACACCCAAAAATTTGTGACTTTCACCATAATATGTAACAGACAAATTGTTTTATTGTTTAACCTGTCTACTAGGTATAGCAGTGGAACTTCACACCCAAAAGTTTTTGAATTTCAACTGAAAATGTAATTGACAATTTTATTTTATTTTTTTAACCGGCCTACTAGGTATAGCAGTGGTACTATACACCCAAAAATTGGTTAATTTCACCAGAAAATGTTAATGACAATTTTTTATTAGTTTTTTTAACCGGCCTACTAGGTATAGCAGTGGTACTATACACCCAAAAATTGGTGAATTTCATCCGAAAAAGTTAATGACAAAGTAGTGAAATTATATAGAATAAAACACGTACAAAAAAAAAAATGGATTTATGATGCTCCGTTTTGTGTAGGATGCCTTTGTGGTGCATACGGTGGGACTGTTCCCCTAATGAGAAACATGCTACAGTGTTTGGGGTCTGAGCAGTTCCCCCATATTGGCCACTATATTTCTGTGATTTTGTTCAAAATATCAATGACAATTTTTTTTTTAACCGGCCTACTAGGTATAGCAGTGATACTATACACCCAAAAATTTGTGAATTTCACCCGAAAATGTTAATGACAAAGTAGTGAAATGATATAAAATAAAACACGTACAAAAAAAAAAATTTGATTTATGAGTTGGAGTTCCATATGGAGTAGGAGTTTGAGGAGGCGGTGGACGTAGCGGAGTAGGTGGAAGCGGCGGTGGAGGAGGACGAGATAGCCAACACAGGTTTTTGGTTTCAATTTAATTGTGTAAAATTAAGATACACTCCAAAAGAGTGTGAAATATCCAAAATACAAACATGAGCAATTGCACTGCAGTATAACAATGGCTGCTTAGTGCCGGTATACATGTCTATTCTGCACAAGGTATGGACAAGTCCGGAGGGATCCATGCCTGGTTCATTTTAATGAACGTGAGCTTGCCCACATTGGCTGTGGACAGGCGGCTGTGCTTCTCTGTGATGACGCCCCCTGCTGTGCTAAACACACGTTCAGATAATACACTGGCTGCAGGGCAGACCAGCACCTCCAAGGCGTAAAGGGCAAGCTCAGGCCATGTGCCCAATTTGGAGACCCAGACGTTGAAGGGGGCAGACCCGTCATTCAGTACGTGTAGGCGTGTGCACACATACTGCTCCACCATGTTGGTTAAATGCTGCCTCCTGCTAAGACGTTTCATATCAGCTGGTGGTGCTGGTTGTTGTGGCGTGCTGACAAAGCTTTTCCACATTTCGGCCATGCTAACCCTGCCTTCTGAGGTGCTGGCGGTGCCCAAGCTGCGTTGGCGACCTCTTCCTCTTCCTTCGCCTTGTGCTTCCACTCAGGTGGGAATGCCACCAGCAGTGCGTCTACCAGCGTGCGCTTGTACTCGCGCATCTTATGATCATGCTCCAGTGACGGAATTAAGGACGGTACTTTGTCCTTGTAACGGGGATCCAGCAGCGTGGCCACCCAGTAAACAGCACAAGTTAGAATGTGGGCAACTCGGCGGTCGTTGCGGAGACACTGCAGCATGTAATCGCTCATATGTGCCAGGCTGCCCAGAGGCAACGAAAAGCTGTCCTCTGTGGGAGGTGTATCGTCTGTATCCCCGATCCACGCACCAGTGATGGCCATGAGCTGGTCTGGGTGCCACCCTGCTGTGAACATGGTTCCTCCTCCTCCATCTCCTCCTCCTCATCCTCCACCTCCTCATCCTCCAGAACCACGCCCTGGCTTGACAATTGCGTACCTTGGGTTTGAGGGTGCAGGAACCCACCCTCAGAGCCACTTGGGAATGACTGGCCGGAAACTCTACAAAATGATCCCTCTTCCTCCTCCTCCTGTGCCACATCCATCATCATTTTTAAAGGAGGCATAGAAGTGGGATGGAACGCTGAGAATGGCGTTATCGGCACTGGCCATGTTGGTGGAGTACTCGAAACAGCGCAACAAGGAATATAGGTCTCGAAATAGAGGCCCAGTCATTTGTGGTGAAGTGGTGCTGTTCCGCTGAGCGACTCACCCGTGCGTGCTGCAGCTGAAACTCCACTATCGCCTGCTGCTGCTCGCACAGTCTGGCCAGCATGTGCAAGGTGGAGTTCCACCTTGTGGGCACGTCGCATATGAGGCGGTGAGCGGGAAGGCTGAAGTTAAGCTGCAGCGCTGACAGGCGAGCAGCAGCAGGGTGAGAATGCCGAAAGCGCGCACAGACGTCCCGCACTTTATGCAGCAGCTCTGACATGTCGGGGTAATTTTTAAGGATTCTCTGCACCACCAAATTCAGCACATGCGCCAGGCAAGGCATGTGCGTCAAACCGGCTAGTCCTAAAGCTGCTACGAGATTTTGCCCATTATCGCACACCACCAGGCCAGGCTTGACGCTGACTGGCACAAACCATTCATCTGTCTGTTCTTCAAGCCCCGTCCACAGCTCCTGCGCTGTGTGGGGTTTGTCCCCCAAACAGATAAGTTTTAAAACTGCCTGCTGTCGTTTACCCCTGGCTGTGCTGAAGTTGGTGGTGAAGGTGTTACGCTGACCGGATGAGGAGCTGGTAGAGGATGAGAAAGCAGAGTAGGAGGAGGAAGCAACAGGAGGCAAACTGAAGCGCCCTGCAAACCTCGGTGGTGGAAGGACATGCACCAAACTGCTATCCGCCTCAGGCCCAGCCGCCACTGCATTTACCCAGTGTGCTGTTATGGAGCTATAATGGCCCTGACCGTTATTACTGGTCCACATATCCGTAGTGAGGTGCACCTTGCCACAGATGGCGTTGCGCAGTGCACACCTGATTTTGTCCCCTACTTGGTTGTGAAGGGAAGGGATGGCTCGCCTTGAAAATTTGTGGCGGCTGGGCCACGATGTACTGTGAGACAGCCACCGCCATAAGGCCTTTAAAACTATCCGTCTCCACCAGACGGAATTACAGCATTTCAAAGGCCAGTAATTTAGAAATGCTGGCATTCAGGGCTAGGGATCGCGGATGGGTAGGGGGGTACTTCCTCTTCCTCTCCAGCGTTTTGGAGATGGAGAGCTAAACGCTTCCGTGGGACATTGTGGAGATGGTTGGAGACCCAGGCGGTGGTGTTGCTGGCAGATCCTCTGTTTGCGGGGTGGAAGGTGGCACTGTCACTCCAGAGGTGGATGAAGAGGCCGTGACTGCAGTAGAAGAGGAAGCAGGAGGAGCTAGAGACCTTTCTTGGTTTTTGAAGTGTCTACTCCACTGCAGCTCATGCATTGCACTTAAATGCCTGGTCATGCAGGTTGTGCTCAGGATGAGAATGTTTATGCCTTGCTTCAGGCTCTGATTGCACAGCTTGCAAACCACTTGTGTCTTGTCGTCAGCACATTGTCTGAAAGACTGCCACGCCGGGGAACTCCTTGGAGCTGGCTTTGGTGTGCTTGGTTCCTTGCTGCGGTGGGCAGTAGGAGGCGTACTGTCTAGAGGACGGCCGCTCCGCTTTTGCACCCTGCTCCCTCTTCTGCTGTGCTGGTGGCTCTGTGCGACCACCGCCTCTTCCTCCGAACTACATAGGTCATTCGCATGACCTTGATTCCATGTGGGGTCGAGGACCTCATTATCCTCCACATCATCTTCCACCCAGTTTTCACCCCTGCCTTCCTTGTCGGTCTGCACACTTTCGAAAGCCCCAGCAGTTGGCACCTGTGTTTCATCATCATCAGAGACATGCTGCGATGGTCCTCCCATGTACTAATCTTGAAAGATAAGTGGTTGGGCATCGGTGCACTCAATCTCTTTCACTTCTGGGGCAGGGATAGGTGGATGGCCCTGGGAAACCCTGCTAACAGAGTCATCAAAAAGCAGAAGAGACTGCTGCATGATTTGGGGCTCAGACTGCTTGGCTGATTTGCAAGGGGGTGAGGTGAAAGACTGATGGACATCGGCTGCAGGTGCCAACTGTGGTCTTTCAGCAGGAGACAGGGTGGGAGATAATGTGAAGGAACTGAATCCACTGTCAGCAACCCAATCTACTATCGCCTATATTTGTTCAGGCCTCACAATTCGTAGAGCAGCATTAGGCCCGACCAAATACCGCTGCAGGTTTTGTCACCTACTCTCACCTGAGGAAGGGGTTTCACGTGTGCGTGTAGCTGGCACAGATCGACCACGTCCTCTCCCTGCAACGGGAGCTCCACCAGCAGCACCATGACGTGGGCCACGTCCCTTATTTGACGCTCTCCTCATATTTTTCGAATTTAGGATCTTGCCCTAAATAGGTGTTTAATTAATAGTAGAATAGAACAACAGTATGTAAAGGGTGTATCTCATACGGTCTGAACGAGTGTAGGCCTGAAGTAAATATTTCTTTGCCCAAATTGGATGTATTTCAAATGGCTGTATTTCAAATCCCTGAATCAAACCCCTGTATGTAGAGGGGGTATCTCACAGGGCCTGAACCAGTGTAGGCCTGAATTAAATATTTCTTTGCCCAAAATGGCTGTATTTCAATTGGCTGTATTTCAAATCCCTGAATCAAACCCCTGTATGTAGAAGGAGTATCTCACAGGGCCTGAACCAGTATAGGTCTAAATTAATTATTTATTTGCCCATAATTGCTGTATTTCAAATGCCTGATTCAAACCCCTGTATGTAGAGGGGGTATCTCAGACGGTCTGAACCAGTGTAGGCCTGAATTAAATATTTATTTGTGTATGTAGAGGGAGTATCTCACAGGGCCTGAACCAGTGTAGGCCTGAATTAAATATTTCTTTGCCCAAAATGGCTGTATTTCAATTGGCTGTATTTCAAATGCCTGTATTAAACCCCTGTATGTAGAGGGGGTATCTCACACGGTCTGAACCAGTGTAGGCCTGAATTAAATATTTCTTTGCCCAAAATAGCTGTATTTCAAATGGCTGTATTTCAAATGCCTGATTCAAACCCCTGTATGTAGAGGGAGTATCTAACACGGTCTCAACCAGTGTAGGCCTGAAGTAAATATTTCTTTGCTCAAAATGGCTGTATTGCAAATGGCTGTATTTCAAACCCCTGTATGTAGAGGGAGTATCTCACAGGGCCTGAACCAGTGTAGGCCTGAATTAAATATTTATTTGCCCAAAATGGCTGTATTTCAAAACCCTGAATCAAACCCCTGTATGTAGAGGGAGTATCTCACAGGGCCTGAACCAGTGTAGGCCTGAATTAAATATTTCTTTGCCCAAAATGGCTGTATTTCAATTGGCTGTATTTCAAATGCCTGCATTAAACCCCTGTTTGTAGAGGGGGTATCTCATACGGTCTGAACCAGTGTAGGCCTGAATTAAATATATCTTTGCCCAAAATAGCTGTATTTCAAATGGCTGTATTTCAAATGCCTGATTCAAACCCCTGTATGTAGAGGGGGTATCTAGCACGGTCTAAACCAGTGTAGGCCTGAAGTAAATATTTCTTTGCTCAAAATGGCTGTATTGCAAATGGCTGTATTTCAAATCCCTGAATCAAACCCCTATATGTAGAAGGAGTATCTCACAGGGCCTGAACCAGTATAGGTCTAAATTAAATATTTATTTGCCCATAATTGCTGTATTTCAAATGCCTGATTCAAACCCCTGTATGTAGAGGGGGTATCTCAGACGGTCTGAACCAGTGTAGGCCTGAATTAAATATTTATTTGCTCAAAATGGCTGTATTGCAAATGGCTGTATTTCAAAACCCTGAATCAAACCCCTGAATGTAGAGGGAGTATCTCACAGGGCCTGAACCAGTGTAGGCCTGAATTAAATATTTATTTGCCCAAAATGGCTGTATTTCAATTGGCTGTATTTCAAATGCCTGCATTAAACCCCTGTATGTAGAGGGGGTATCTCACACAGTCTGAACCAGTGTAGGCCTGAATTAAATATTTCTTTGCCCAAAATGGCTGTATTTCAATTGGCTGTATTTCAAATGCCTGCATTAAACCCCTGTATGTAGAGGGGCATCTCACACGGTCTGAACCAGTGTAGGCCTGAATTAAATATTTCTTTGCCCAAAATAGCTGTATTTCAAATGGCTGTATTTCAATTGGCTGTATTTCAAATGCCTGATTCAAACCCCTGTATGTAGAGGGGGTATCTCACACGGTCTAAACCAGTGTAGTCCTGAAGTAAAAATTTCTTTGCCCAAAATGGCAGTATTGCAAATGGCTGTATTTCAAAACCCTGAATCAAACCCCTGTATGTAGAGGGAGTATCTCACCGGTCTGAACCAGTGTAGGCCTGAATTAAATATTTCTTTGCCCAAAATGGCTGCATTTCAAATGGCTGTATTTCAAATGACTGATTCAAATCCCTATATGTAGAGGGGGTATCTCAGACGGTCTGAACCAGTGTAGGCCTCAAGTAAATATTTCTTTGCCAAAAATGGCTGTATTTTAACACTTGCAGATCTGGAAAATACTGTTTTTTAAAAAGAAAGTGTTTTTTTTAAACCTCAGATAATGATTGGTGTATTTCTAGCTTAAATTGCACACTGACTAATCAATGTTGTAGATTGCCAAAAAGTATTTTTTTGATAACAGAAATTCTGAAAGCTGTATATATTAATCTTGAATTTAAAACTTGCAGATCTGGAAAATACAGTTTTTTTTACCAATTTTGCCAACAGATATTTTTTACCAATTTTTTTTAACTTTATTTGGGGAAAATTATGTTTTTGTTTATTTTTACTTGAAACTTTACATTTTTTGGGGGTAAAACTTTATATAATGCCTCCCATAATGTTCCAGTAAAAAATGCCCCCTTAGTACCACCCAAAATGTGCCAATAAAAAAGGCCCCTTTAGAGCCCCCACTTCCCCATAATGCCCCTATAGTGCCAACAGATATTTTTTACCAATTTTTTTTAACTTTATTTGGGGAAAATTATGTTTTTGTTTATTTTTACTTGAAACTTTACATTTTTTGGGGGTAAAACTTTATTTTTTAAACTTTTTTTTTTAACTTTCTTTTTTGTCCCACTTTGGGACTTCAACTTTTGCGGGTCTAATCCCTTTTACAATGCATTCCAATACTTCTGTATTAGAATGCATTGGCTGTATGAGTAATACTGTGTGTATTACTCATACAGCTTCCGGCCTGTGAGATCCAGGGGGCTGGATCTCACAGGCTCGTCACCGGAAGGCAGCGCCGATGCCTAAGGAAGGCATCGCGTTGCCTTCCATGCCATCGGGTCCCTCCTACAGCCGCATGGGGACCCGATCGCAGCGCCGATCTCTGAAGCCGCATAAGGTAAAAGCCGGTCTGAATTGACCTGCGGTTTGTGGCGATCGCCGACACGGAGGGGGGGGGATCACGGGACCCCCCTCACATTTAGCCAAGGCACTGGGTTCTGATCACCGCCCGCCGAGCGGCGGTGATCGAAAATACATAGGACTTACCGGTACGCCATGTGTCCTTAAGGACCGTGACATCAGGGCGTACCGGAACAGGTTAAAGGGATTCATGTCTACAGTGTTAAAAATTATTTATCTTATTTCAGTGGTTTTCCATTTGATAGAGGAGAGCTATTTACAATTTTAGTGTGTACATTTTTAGATTTATTCTCAGTCCATTTTTAAAAGTTCTTTGCTGCTTGTATTTTATTTAAATGGGGAGGTCTGGCATCCTTAGTCCTGGGGGGAAAATGCAGTCAAGTGGCCCATTTTAGCCCCGCCCATTATTAAAAGCCCCTCCTACATATAATAGGTCACTCCCAAAAAACATTGTACAGCTGAAATTCTATTGTTGAGGCCTGTCTCTACACATCATATGGAGAGGAGAGGGCCTGTCCTGGCTGCACTGCCTGCTTCACATTATACAATAAACAGCAGCAGGCTACAGTCAGGAAGCTCCTCCGCTCTCCTCCCTCCCCAGATGCTCAGGGCTTGTGGTTCCCCTCACCATCTGCCACCCGCACATGGCCTGCTGCCCCCTTTGGCCGTCCACACCCAGCTCTGAATCCTCCTTCTGCAAATGGCAGCGGGAGGAGCCGAAGCATCTCCTCTCCTACATAGCGCCCCATACCTCTTACATCAAGTGATGTCACCTTTGTTGTAGACGTTCTCTTTCTTTATCTTCTCCATTCAGACCAGACCGCCATGATGATTTTACATCTCCCGTCTCTGCAGAGATTGACAAACAGACATTAGTTTCCCACATTTCCATCCTTTTCACATCTTCTGAACACCCTTTTCTGCCACCCCCAATACTATACTGCAGAAATAGTCCCCCTGGAAATACTACTATCACAAAGATAGTGCCCCCAATACTATACTGCAGAAACAGTCTCCCTGGGAATACTACTACCACACAGATAGTGCCCCCTTCAACAATTATTGGCACACAGTGCTCTACAAAATAACTGCACCCAGACAATAATAGTATAAAGATAATGTCCCCCAAAAATAATTGTGCTAAGCTGATACTGTGCTAGGGTGCCCCCCAAAGTAACAGTGCTCCCTAAAATCCCACCAATAGAAATAATTTTCTGCCAGAGCACACCTAGTAACAATAATGCCCCTATAGTGCCCATACTAGTAATCATGCTCCTCATAGCCCCCCAGTAGTAGTAAAGCGCCCCATAATACCTCCTAGTAGTAATAATTCTCCCTATAATTTGACAGTACATGAAATACCCCTGCTTAGTGCCCGCAGTTGAGCTAATGTCCACATAATGTATGCTAGTATAAAATACCCGTATATAGTGCCCCAGTAAATGCCCTCATAGTGCTCCTTTCCCCTTCCCCATAGTGTCCCCCATAATATGTCAGTAAAAAAATGCCCCTTCTTAGTGCCCCCAGCAGATGCCCCTATAGTACTCCTCTCCCCCATAATGTGCCAGTAAAAAATGCCCCTTCCTAGTGCCACCAGATGCCCCAATAGTGCTCCACTCCCCCATAGTGCCCCCAAATAATGCCCCATAGTGCCGCTCTCCCCTATAATGCCTCCCATAATGTTCCAGTAAAAAAATGCCCCCTTAGTACCACCCAAAATGTGCCAATAAAAAAGGCCCCTTTAGAGCCCCCACTTCCCCATAATGCCCCTATAGTGCCAACAGATGCCCCATAGTGCCGCTCTCCTCTATAGTGGCCCCTATAATGTGCCAATAATAAAAAACGTCCATTTAGAGCCCCCATATGCTCCCATAGTGCTCCTCTCCCCCATGGTGCCCCCCTATAATGTGCCAGTAAGAAATGCCCCCATAGTGCCCCCCCAAAATGGGCAAGAAATAAATGCCCCCAATGCCTCTCTCTCCCCTGCCCTGCCGCAGCACAGGCATCTGTATCGCTTTCCTGAGGACGGCGATAAGCGCTTCCACAATTATACAGATGTATATGTAGATGAGCGCTTCCTACTGCCCGCCACCACCACCGCCAGAATTACATCCAGGCCCACACCGCCTGTGGTGATCAGCGGTGCGGCCCTGAGGAATAAAAATAAAAAATCTAAAAAAATTATTTGTTAAAGAAGGCCTAGCGGACGTTTTTTTAGTGCAGCCTGGGGGGCAATTGCCTCCCTGCCCCCTGTCCCAGCCCGCCCCAATTCAGAGCATATAGTACGGGGCCCATTTTTGGTTTTGCATTTTCGTTTTCTCCTCCCAAAATTCCAATAGCTATAACTTTTTTAAAATTTTCCATTCACATAGCAGTTTATTTTTTTTTGGGATAAGTTTGACTAATTAAGGGCACCATTCAATTTACCGTGTTTGTTGTTGGAAAATGGGAAAATATTCTTTGTGGGTTTAAATTGAAAAAAAAAAAAATACTATTCCGCCAAGTTTTTGGACATCACGGCATTCACTGTACGCTAAAACATAACATTTTTATTAGGGATGTCCCGATACCATTTTTTTAAGACTGAGTACGAGTACCGATACTTTTATTTAAGTACTCACCGATACCTATTACCGATACTAATTTTAACAATAAAATACACACACATGTATTTTCTGACCACTGACCAACCAAAAGGCCCAAAAACAGAACTATAACATTCCAAGGAGACGTTATACTGTATGGGGGCCACAAAGAGACGTTATACTGTATGGGGCAGCCACAAGGAGACATTACACTGTATGGGGGCCACAAAGAGACGTTATACTGTATGGGGGCAGCCACAAGGAGACGTTATACTGTATGGGGGCAGCCACAAGGAGACGTTATACTGTATGGGGGCAGCCACAAGGAGACATTATACTGTATGGGGGCAGCCACAAGGAGAGGTTATACTGTATGGGGGCAGCCACAAGGAGAGGTTATACTGTATGGGGGCAGCCACAAGGAGACGTTATACTGTATGGGGGCAGCCACAAGGAGACGTTATACTGTATGGGGGCAGCCACAAGGAGAGGTTATACTGTATGGGGGCAGCCACAAGGAGAGGTTATACTGTATGGGGGCAGCCACAAGGAGAGGTTATACTGTATGGGGGCAGCCACAAGGAGAGGTTATACTGTATGGGGGCCACAAGGAGACGTTATACTGTATGGGGGCAGCTACAAGGAGACGTTATACTGTATGGGGGCAGCTACAAGGAGACGTTATACTGTATGGGGGCAGCCACAAGGAGACATTACACTGTATGGGGGCCACAAGGAGACGTGATACTGTATGGGGGCAGCCACAAGGAGACGTTATACTGTATGGGGCAACCACAAGGAGACATTACACTGTATGGGGGCCACAAGGAGATGTTATACTGTATGGGGCAGCCACAAGGAGATGTTATACTGTATGGGGGCAGCCACAAGGAGACGTTACACTGTATGGGGGCAGCCACAAGAAGACGTTATACTGTATGGGGGCAGCCACAAGGAGATGTTATACTGTATGGGGGCGGCCACAAGGAGACGTTACACTGTATGGGGGCAGCCACAAGGAGACGTTATACTGTATGGGGGGCAGCCACAAGGAGACGTTATACTGTATGGGGGGCAGCCACAAGGAGACGTTATACTGTATGGGGCAGCCACAAGGAGACGTTATACTGTATGGGGCAGCCACAAGGAGATGTTATACTGTATGGGGCAGCCACAAGGAGATGTTATACTGTATGGGGGCAGCCACAAGGAGACGTTATACTGTATGGGGGCAGCCACTATTATACTGTATGGGGGCGGCCACAAGGAGACGTTATATTGCATGGGGCGGCCACAAGGAGACGTTATACTGTATGGGGGCGGCCACAAGGAGACGTTACACTGTATGGGACGGCCACAAGGAGACGTTACACTGTATGGGGCGGCCACAAGGAGACGTTATACTGTAAGGGACGGCCACAAGGAGACGTTATACTGTATGGGACAGAAGAGACAGAGGGGATATGATAGAAACGTTATACAGAGGGGATATGATATAGACGTTATACTGTATGGGACAGAAGAGACAGAGGGGATATGATAGAAACTTTTAAATACATAAAGGGAATCAACTCGGTAAAGGAAGAGAGCATATTTAAAAGAAGAAAAACTACCACAAGAGGACACAGTTTTAAATTAGAGGGGCAAAGGTTTAAAAGTAATATAAGGAAGTATTACTTTACTGAGAGAGTAGTGGATGCATGGAATAGCCTTCCTGCAGAAGTGGTAGCTGCAAATACAGTAAAGGGGTTTAAGCATGCATGGGATAGGCATAAGGCCATCCTTCATATAAGATAAGGGCCGGGGGCTATCCATAGTATTCAGTATATTGGGCAGACTAGATGGGCCAAATGGTTCTTATCTGCCGACACATTCTATGTTTCTATGTTTCTATGTTTCTATGGGACGGCCACAAGGAGACGTTACATTGTATGGGGCGGCCACAAGGAGACGTTATACTGTATGAGGGCAGCCACAAGGAGACGTTATACTGTATGGGGGCAGCTACAAGGAGACGTTATACTGTATGAGGGCAGCCACAAGGAGACGTTATACTGTATGGGATGGCCACAAGGAGACGCTACTGTAAGGAGTCAGGAAAACAATTTTTGAAGCCCCCCCCTCCTCAGTATAATAGTCTTGTGGCCATCATACAGTAATGTATATTTCTTCTTGCCCTAATGCCTGCTTTTAGACATCAATGTGCAGCTTGCAGGCAGGAAGGGAAGGACCAGGGCCATAGAAGACAGACACTATCTCCTTTAGAGGGACTCGCTCCTGGCAAACACAGCTCTGCTGCAGTGAATGCAGTGGAGCAGACTGTGATGTAATTACAATGTATAGTTATTGCAGGGACTCAGAGAATCGTCTGAGAGTTTATTAGTTAAAAGAATCGAATGAGTCAGAGACTGTGTCACCGAGTCCCTGCCAGGCTTCCTGCTCTGCTACATGCACCCTGTACACACCCAGCTCCACTACATGCTATGCTAATAATGCCCCCCCATTCCCCCGGACGGACTTACAGGGAGCCGCAGAGCAGGAAGTCTGGCAGGGACTCGGTGACGATTCTTTTAACTAAGGGCTCTTTCACACTTGCGTTATTGTCTTCCGGCATAGAGTTCCGTCGTCGGGACTCTATGCCGGAAGAATACTGATCAGGATTATCCTAATGCATTCTGAATGGAGAGTAATCCGTTCAGGATGCATCAGGATGTCTTCAGTTCCGGTACGGAACGTTTTTTGGCCGGAGAAAATACCGCAGCATGCTGCGCTTTTTGCTCCGGCCAAAAATCCTGAAGACTTGCCGCAAGGCCGGATCCGGGATCAATGCCCATTGAAAGGCATTGATCCGGATCCGGCCTTAAGCTAAACGTCGTTTCGGCGCATTGCCGGACCCGACGTTTAGCTTTTTCTGAATAGTTACCATGGCTGCCGGGACGCTAAAGTCCTGACAGCCATGGTAAGTGTAGCGGGGAGCAGGGGAGCAGCATACTTACCGTCCGTGCGGCTCCCCGGGCGCTCCAGAGTGACGTCAGGGCGCCCCAAGCGCATGGATCACGTGATCACATGGATCACGTCATCCATGCGCATGGGGCGCTCTGACGTCATTCTGGAGCGCCCGGGGAGCCGCACGGACTGTAAGTATACCGCTCCCCCGCTCCCTGCTCCTACTATGGCAATCAGGACTTTAATAGCGTCCTGGGTGCCATAGTAACACTGAAAGCATTTGGAAGACGGTTCCGTCTTCAAATGCTTTCAGTACACTTGCGTTGTTACGGATCCGGCAGGCACCTCCGGCAACGGAAGTGCATGCCGGATCCCAACAACGCAAGTGTGAAAGAGGCCTAATAAACTGTCAGACGATTCTCTGAGTCCCTGCACTACGCTCCCTGTGCTGTGAGTCTCTGATTGGTTGGAGGGCGGGGCGGAGCTAGCTTCCACTGTCGGCTCCTATTACACAGTGCCTGCTGCTGCCTCTGAAGCTGTTAGCTGTGCGAGGTGCAGGGGCTGCGGACTGACACAGACACATAGAAGCGGCGCACAGGTATCGGCAGTGGTATAGGGGACATTTGCACAAGTACATGTACTCGTGCAAATGCCCGGTATCGGTATCGGGACATCCCTAATTTTTATTCTGCTGGTCAATGCAAATATGGCAATTCCAAAATTATATATTTTTTGTTTTACAATTTTTTTTTTAAATAATGAAAACCTATGGGTGAAAAAAAACATCTAAATTTTCTTTGCATCACCATTTTCTGACAGCCATTAGTTTTTATATTTCGGGCTACAGAGATGACTGAGGGCTTATATTTTGCAGGATGAAATTTGGATTTTATTGATACCATTTTTATGGTACGTACGACATTTTGATCACTGTCTTCATTCGAAAACGTGTATTTTATAAATTTTTCCCATTATGGCAATCAGCGCACAGGAAATCTTTATCAATATTTTAATAGATGAGACATTTTCAGACAATACCTAGTTTTTTGTTTATATATTTTTATATGTAAGATTGAGAAAGGGGGGTGATTTAAACTATTTTTCATTTATTTCTTACTTTTACAGTGAAATAATAGAGATCTATTAGGGTGAATGGCATATTAATGCCCTTTTTGCTGAGCTGTGCCTCGTTCACAGTGTTGCATGGAGGTTATCAAGGCAGCTTCAAAAGTGCCCAGGCTGCCATGGTAACCCATCTGAGCCCCACAATTTCACAGATGCCACAATCGTTGTTGATCGCAGCATCTTAAGGATTAAATGACATAGTTTGGCGGGATCGCCATTCCACATATAATTCCACATTGGCGGGATCGCCATTCTGCCTATAAGACCCAGACTTATATAGGAGGCAAACCCAGGTTCCTGCGGAATACATCTGGCCGCCTTACTAGCCATTGGATTTCCCTTGGATCCATTACCCTTTGAGAAAGCTGACAGCGAAATGTGCATTGGGGAATGGTGGTGGTCATGTGGATTGTTCCTTACCTTCTTACTTTGTTACTGTCATACTGGTATTGCATGTAAATTGGGCTATACGGCCTTTGTATAACTAGTTTCTTTTATGACCATACGTGTTTTGCCGTGGTTACATTGCGACCTATTGATTCATGCACTTGCACTTTATTACCTTTACCTCGTTGCCAAACAACCATAATGGATTTGTTTTTAATAATGTTTTATTTTTTTATTTTTTTATAATTCTTTATTCCCTTACGTCCTACCAGCAGCACAGACGGGGTTAACTGCCCCCTGTGGACTGGTAGGACCGGCGTAATTTTTAATGAGCCCAAGAACCAATAACAAAGTTCCCACTCCCTCAAAAGGAGGGAACTACCCCCTGGCCACCGTGTTTTTTTCTGTCCTTTTGGACAGGTGGACTGGCGTGTATCTCCCCCCTTTTTTCTTTTGGGGGGGAGCAAAGAATGGGGGGATATGGTTTCCTCATATATCTTTCCCCTCGTATTTATTTATCTTTAGGGCTTCTTTTTGCGATTGCCCTTTTTTTCTATCCCCCCTCACCCCCCTCCTCCCCTCCTGTCTGGTTGCGTGGGGTGCCTTCTCTAGCAGGTTTTCTTTGGTCTAACCTGCTTTACTTTTGCCTCCAGGGGATCTCCGGCTGTTTACGGTCCCCTCGTCGGTCTTTTTTGTGAGGCGCCGGCTGAGGGATTCCGGCAGCGCCGCATCCGCGGCGCCCGCCGCCGCCTTCCCTGGATGACGTCACCAGCGACATCACTTTCGTGTGTCTCCTATTCGCCTGCAGCGAAGCACTGCCGGCGCTTTCTACTAGTAAGGGGGGGGGGTGGATTAGATAGACTTTATATTTTGTGTTTAGGCAGGGATATTATTAAATCCCCTGTTTTAGTGGGGAATGACATCCCCATTGAAAAAAAAAAAAAAGAGGGAAGCTAGGCAGCTGCATTAACAGTGGTTTCATTGGCCTGTAATAGTTCCGCCCTAGGGCGGACCTTTACGCCTCCTTATAAGCCCTCGGTTGCCTTTACTCAGTCTCTGGTTGCGCAGCTATTCTAGCCTCCAGAGCCCTATTGTGCTGAGAGAGAATTTTCTAATTCCTCTTGTGATTCTGAAACGTTCGGAATTTCATTCCAGTTTGGTGGGCTTACTCTTAATGTGGTGTATTGTTTCTTATTTGCTGAATAAGATTTTAATCCTCCTCCTTTTTTTTTGCAGACATGTCTTCTCTGCGAGACTCTGACCAGCGGAAATCCACCACCAAACGCAAGCACTTGGCCTGTTTTGAGTGTAATACCCCCTTGGACGACAACTGCCCGTATTCAAGATGTGACAGCTGCCGTTACCGTACCACTACTGAGCCCACGATGCAGGAAATGTATCAGTGGGCTAGGTGTTATGTGGATGACTCAATCAAGGGGGTAGTCAAGCTGTTGAATGAGAGGTTGCCGGGACCCTCCCAAACCCCTATGGAGGTCACCGCACCAAGCGAGAGACCCGCTGTCTTTTCTGTGGGCTAATCATCCTCTGACGCAGAGGAATTAACCTCATGTTTTTTCCCTCCAGAAAAAACTCAAAGACTTTTGAAGTCCATCAGGTCGGGGGACCATGATGTTGACGTTGGGGAGTCCTCCGATCCCGCCGGTCGGGCACAGCATGTCTTTAAGGCGGATGAGACCCTCCGTTCAGTCATGCATACTGAGTGGAAAAAAACGGAGAAAGGACCAGTCTTGACTCACAAATTCAAGATGATGTTCCCAATGGCAAAACCCTTGATGGAATCGTGGGGTTCCATTCCCAGGGTGACATGGCCATAGCCAAATTGTCTAGACGCACTCTGGTGCCTGCAGATGATGGGTCGAGTCTGCAAGACCCTCTTGATAGAAGGGCGGAGTGCACACTAAGAAGAGGTTATTCAGCCGCAGCAGCTTCAGCATCCACTGCCATAGCAGCATCCAAAGTGTCGTCCTTCTTGAGGAATAAGCTGAATCAGATCCAAACCGACGTGGATCAGAGTGTATCCTGTGATGACATCCTGGCTGCCTTTAAAACTGTGAATCTGGCTATGGACTTTCTATGTGATACTACTCAAGTACAGCTAAAGCTTGCAGCCAAGACCATGGGCTTAGTCTCTGCAGCTCGTAGACCGTTATGGCTGAAACCTTGGAAAGCAGATAATGCCTCAAAATATTATTTGTGTGGGCTTCCGTTTGAGCCCGACTGGCTTTTCGGTTCCGAACTGGACAAGATCATGGAGGGCCTCTCTCCGATAAGAAGGGCAAGAGTCTTCCTCAACAGCCCTTTCGAGGCCGCTCCAGACAGCATCGAGGGGGCAGACAGGGCCAGCAGTCTACTTCCCGTAGAAACTGGGGGGGGCAGCGAAGATCTTCGAGGCGCCCCCGCAGACCCACTAAGGAGGCCAATCCCTCCTGACTATGGGCCTCCCAGAGGCTCTTGGTTTCCCCCTGCTGTTCCTGCCGTTACGCCTCTGGATTTTCCCGTACCCTCTCCCCACATCCCCGTGGGGGGGGGGGGGGGGCGTCTTTCCCATTTCAAGGAGGTGTGGACCCAGGAGATCGCGGATCCCTGGGTTCTAAGCATCGTTTCCTCCGGGTACCTTATAGATCTCGTCTCTCTCCCCCAAGAAAGATTTGTTATCAATCGAGGCTTTCAGCCTGCCAAACAGAGGATTTTAGAATCCTACATTCAGGACTATATTTCATTTTTTTTTTTTATTAATGTTTTTTATTTTCATAAAAAACATACATGTGAAAAAACATTACAGGTACATATTGTATGATTCAAAGGAGAAAAAAATACCGAGATAGTAGCCGCACATCTAAAAAAAATATCAAATTTATTTTGAACAACAGACACAAGAAATAATTAAAAACATTGTATACAATGAATCTGGGCCATGTGTGCAAATGATATACACATGCCCGCCTGGCTCACCACAAAAACATGAACATTCCCCCACACATACAAATGGATAGAGAAGTAAAGTGCATGCAATCCATCAACAATAAAATTATTGGAGAGCTATAATACTTATCATTAAAGATGATGTAGTGGGGGTATGCGTGGTGGTCAGGAAACAAGCCCAACGCGTATCGCCAGGCTCTGCTGGCTTCCTCAGAGGTGCCTGTTCCTGAATGCCAAAATAGATCCTTATGTATGCACATAGTAGTTACAAATGGAATCAAAATCACCTGTGTTGTGGGCGGCAGAGTGGGATATGGGGGCGGCAACCCTCCATGTAGGTGGTCATGGGAGGAGAAGGGGAGGAGACAGAACGGAACGGGGGCAACCCAGTGGAATCTGTTGTGGGCTGTTCGAGAACACCAGCCATAGTTTACTGATAATGGCCTGTATAGCGGCCGGAAATGATGCGCACCCATATGCGCCGCCGAGCCGGCGCGTCCTGCGTTCCAAACCACGGAAACAGCAGGGCGCGCATGCTCACAAGGCACACACTGCGTGCCAGATACCGGAAGTACTCGGGAAATGTTGGGATCAACATAGACGCATACAGGGAAGAGGTCCCGCGGGCAAGGTGACATAGCAACAAAATAAGAACAAAATAAGGGGACATGTAGGAGAAAATAATAAGACAATAAAAAACAAACAAAAAAACACACACACAACAACAATAAATGACAGAAAACTATATATAATAAAGGTGAAATAATAAGAAAAGGGGGAAAGAAAAAAGGAAAAGGGGGAGAATGAATGAATAATAAACAAGAAGAAAAAAGAAAGAAAAAACACCATATTACTGAACCTAGTCTAAAATTATTAGAAAATCCATCCATTGCATGGATATGCAGCAGTGGACTATCACAATAATATTGTTGAAACGGGGCTCCATATTTGTAAAAGATTGGCCCCTAAAAAATAATAAATAATAAACTTGTGATCTATATCCCCTTAACTGTGTGAAGAATTATAAATAAACTATTAAAGAAGTTTATTTTGCGTGCTTAAACCTCCTTTGTGTTTTTATACGTTTATATAATTTTATTATTTTATATTTTTAGATTTATTAAACCTTCTATTTTAAATTATTTATCATTATTTTTGCGCATTATTTTCTATTTTTTATTATTATTTTTTATTTTTTATATATTATATTTTTTTATTTATTTATATATTTTATATTTTATATTAATTATTTAAATTCTTGAGATTTTAATTATATTTTTATAAAGATTTTTTTTTATATGTTATTATTGATTATTTATTTTAATATTTATTATTTTTTATATTTTTAATTTTTTATCATATTTTCATTTCCAAACCCACCACCAAAAAAAAAAAAAAAAAGGGAGAAAAAAGGGGAGAAAAAAAAAAGCATGTCACCCTGTCCGCATCGGCCCCGACCAAGGCCCACAAAAGGAAGGGAAGGAGAGAGACGGAAAGAACAAAGGGAACCCCGTATACCAGACAATTAAAATTGTTAGAAATGTTATACAGAGTAATGTAATTCAAAGCACTATTTCATATATATAACAAAAGCAACAAGTCCTTCAATATGCATCATTTTGAAGGAACCTCAGAAAACGATCCAGAGACTTCTTTATGGTCCATTATGTGCTGTCCCAGGTAGGAAGAGGGGAAACATTATACATTCCGGCAGCCGCCGGAGTGAAGACGCAGTGAACTTGTGAAGAAAGTGCACAAACCATGTACAAATCTAAAAAAGAGAGAAAAGAAAAGAAAATATTATATTATAGTATGTGACTAAAGTGTTATCCGGAAAAGAAACCTGTGAATGAAAGTTCCTCATTAAGACCCCGAGGGGACATGCTATCCAGATTGAAAATCCATCGGGATTCAGCTTTAAGTAAACATTGTGTCATGTGTGTACCCCTAATATTATATTGGATCCTTTCTTTTTTTTTTATCAACTTTGTTTTTATTGAGTTATATAGACATATTGACATCCATTATTACAACGTCCAAGTACAACAAAGCCCCTCAGTGGGACACATGACATCAATGGATGAAACATCCTTTCTAAACCCACCACCACCAAGCCATTATACTTACCAGCGTGATAGTCCAAAAAATGAGTGGCCACAGAAGTGAGAGGTTTCTCCTTTTCAGACCTATCCCAGGCAGCCAAAGCAATGTTAGACATATGCTGCTGGATCCGTTTCCGTAGTTCCTGTGAGGTTTGCCCCACATATATCTTCTTACATGGACAGATGATACCATATACGATATTCCTTGTGCAGCAGTTAATATAATGCTTGAGACGTATACGTTGTTCGTCCTTTGTGAAAATATCCTTGCCCAACATAAAAGGGCAAACATTACATTGGCCACACGGATGTGTACCCTTCAATCTGACCCCCCTCCCCAAACCCCGTGTGGGGCGCTGAAAGTGACTTCGTACAAGTTGGTCTTTGAGGGAAGGTGCCTTACGTGCAATCATTTTTGGTTTTTCATCTATATAGGGTACCAGCCTTTGCTCAGACATGAGCAGGAACCAATGATTTTCCAAGACCCTATAAAGTGCTGTCCACTGGTTGTTATAGCGAGTAATAAGATGTATCTTGCCATCCCTGATTTTAGATTTTGGGGTGAATAACTTGGCATCCTCATATGCACGAGATATAATTTTCTTAGGGTAACCCCTGTCCTTGAACCATGAAGACAGATCTTCTGAGGCTGTCCTAAAGTCGGTCAGGTGCATGCAATTACGTCGAAGTCTAAGAAATTGACCTTTCGGAATTCCATTTCTCATATGCGCCGTATAGAAGCTCCCATAATGCAGCAAACTGTTAGTGGCCGTGCTTTTTCGAAAAAGAGAGGTAACAATCCGTTCCTTCTCCTTGCGTATTTTCAGGTCCAAAAAATCCACTGAGACCTCCGAAATGGTGTATGTTAAATGAATATTCAAATTATTTTCATTTAATGTATCAATGAATTTGATGCATGTCTCTCTTGAACCCTGCAAAAAAAACAGAATGTCGCCAATATAGCGGAACCAGCCCACCACACACTCATGGAAGTACGGCGACGGGTACACGCACCCCTCCTCCCACCAACCCAGAAAAAGGTTGGCATACCAAAAAATGAGAAACAGCCCCAATCCCATCCTTATGCGCTATGTTGGTATACAACGATTCGACGTCGCAAGTGACCAGAAATACATCTGACGTAAAAGACACATGCTCCAGCATCTCAATCAAATGAAGAGAATCCCGTACATAAGAAAGTAGTTCCAGGACTAAGGGTTGGAGAAAAAAATCAATATAGGTACAGGCCTGCTCACACAGGGCCACAATTGGTCGCCCTGGGGGGTCCTGGAGATACTTGTGGACCTTGGGAAGCATATAAAAAGTTGGAATAATAGGTTGACTCACCTCCAAAAATTTATGTTCCTTCTTAGTAATTACAAACATCTCCTGTGCTGTCCGCGCATTTTTGGTGAGTCTCCTGCAGTTTGTTTTACATCATAATTATTTTGTTTTTGATCACAATTTTTACAGGCAGGAATCCGGAACGGCGATGGGTGCGCGGTGCACACCTTTGTATGCCAACCTTTTTCTGGGTTGGTGAGAGGAGGAGTGCGTGTACCCGTCGCCGTATTTCCATGAGTGTGTGGTGGGCTGGTTCCGCTATATTGACGACATTCAGTTTTTTGGGCAGGGTTCAAGAGAGACATGCATCAAATTCATTGATACATTAAATGAAAATAATTTGAATATTCATTTAACATACACCATTTCGGACGTCTCAGTGGATTTTTTGGACCTGAAAATACGCAAGGAGAAGGAACGGATTGTTACCTCTCTTTTTCGAAAAAGCACGGCCACTAACAGTTTGCTGCATTATGGGAGCTTCCATCCGACGCATATGAGAAATGGAATTCCGAAAGGTCAATTTCTTAGACTACGACGTAATTGCACGCACCTGACCGACTTTAGGACAGCCTCAGAAGATCTGTCTTCACGGTTCAAGGACAGGGGTTACCCTAAGAAAATTATATCTTGTGCATATGAGGATGCCAAGAGTTCCGATCGAGCCAAGTTATTCACCCCAAAATCTAAAATCAGGGATGGCAAGATACATCTTATTACTCGCTATAACAACCAGTGGACAGCACTTTATAGGGTCTTGGAAAATCATTGGTTCCTGCTCATGTCTGATCAAAGGCTGGTACCCTATATAGATGAAAAACCAAAAATGATTGCACGTAAGGCACCTTCCCTCAAAGACCAACTTGTACGAAGTCACTTTCAGCGCCCCACACGGGGTTTGGGGAGGGGGGTCAGATTGAAGGGTACACATCCGTGTGGCCAATGCAATGTTTGCCCTTTTATGTTGGGCAAGGATATTTTCACAAAGGACGAACAACGTATACGTCTCAAGCATTATATTAACTGCTGCACAAGGAATATCGTATATGGTATCATCTGTCCATGTAAGAAGATATATGTGGGGCAAACCTCACAGGAACTACGGAAACGGATCCAGCAGCATATGTCTAACATTGCTTTGGCTGCCTGGGATAGGTCTGAAAAGGAGAAACCTCTCACTTCTGTGGCCACTCATTTTTTGGACTATCACGCTGGTAAGTTTAATGGCTTGGTGGTGGTGGGTTTAGAAAGGATCCAATATAACATTAGGGGTACACACATGACACAATGTTTACTTAAAGCTGAATCCCGATGGATTTTCAATCTGGATAGCATGTCCCCTCGGGGTCTTAATGAGGAACTTTCATTCACAGGTTTCTATTCCGGATAACACTTTAGTCACATACTATAATATTTTCTTTTCTTTTCTCTCTTTTTTAGATTTGTACATGGTTTGTGCACTTTCTTCACAAGTTCACTGCGTCTTCACTCCGGCGGCTGCCGGAATGTATAATGGTTCCCCTCTTCCTACCTGGGACAGCACATAATGGACCATAAAGAAGTCTCTGGATCATTTTCTGAGGTTCCTTCAAGATGATGCATATTGAAGGACTTGTTGCTTTTGTTATATATATGAAATAGTGCTTTGAATTACATTACTCTGTATAACATTTCTAACAATTTTAATTGTCTGGTATACGGGGTTCCTTTTGTTCTTTCCGTCTCTCTCCTTCCCTTCCTTTTGTGGGCCTTGGTCGGGGCCGCTGCGGACAGGGTGACATGCTTATTTTTTTCTCCCCTTTTTTCTCCCTTTTTTTTTTTTTTTTGGAGGTGGTGGGTTTGGAAATGAAAATATGATAAAAAATAAAAAAATATAAAAAATAATAAATAGCACAAAAAATATATATAAAAATAAATAATAAATTAAAAATAATAAAAAATAAAAATTAAAAATATTAAAATAAATAATCAATAACATATAAAAAATAAAATAAAATCTTTTTATAAAAATATAATTAAAATCTCAAGAATTTAAATAATTAATATAAAATATAAAATATATAAATAAATAAAAAAATATAATATATAAAAAATAAAAAATAATAATAAAAAATAGAAAATAATGCGCAAAAATAATGATAAATAATATAAATAAATTATTTAAAATAGAAGGTTTAATAAATCTAAAAATATAAAATAATAAAATTATATAAACGTTTAAAAACACAAAGGAGGTTTAAGCACGCAAAATAAACTTCTGTAATAGTTTATTTATAATTCTTCACACAGTTAACCCCTTAAGGACCGGGCTCATTTTCACCTTAAGGACCAGGCCATTTTTTGGAAATCTGACCAGTGTCACTTTAAGTGCTCATAACTTTAAAACGCTTTGACTTACCCAGGCCGTTCTGAGATTGTTTTTTCGTCACATATTGTACTTCATGTCACTGCTAAAATTGGGTCAAAAAAGTAAATTTTTTTGCATAAAAAAATACAATTTTTACCAAAAATTTTGAAAAATTAGCAAATTTCGAACTTTCAGTTTCTCTACTTCTGTAATACATAGTAATACCCCCAAAAATTGTGATGATTTTACATTCCCCATATGTCTACTTCATGTTTGTAGCATTTTGGGAATGATATTTTATTTTTTGGGGATGTTACAAGGATTAGAAGTTTAGAAGCAAATTTTGAAATTTTCAGAAATCTTCAAAATCCCACTTTTTATGGACCAGTTCAGGTTTGAAGTCACTTTGTGAGGCTTAGATAATAGAAACCTCCCAAAAATGACCCCATTCTAGAAACTACACCCCTCAAGGTATTCAAAACTGTTTTTTCAAACTTTATTAACCCTTTAGGTCTTCCACAAGAGTTAATGGCAGATGGAGAAACAATTTTGAAATTTCTATTTTTTGGAAAATTTTCCAATATAATCAATTTTTTCCAGGAGTAAAACAAGGGTTAACTGCCAAACAACACTCAAAATGGGTTGCCCTGATTCTGTAGTTTGCAAAAACACCCCATATGTGGTCGTAAACTACTGTTTGGCTAAACGGCAGGACATAGAAGAAGGGGAATGTCATATGGTTTTTGGAAGGCAGATTTTGCTGGACTGGTTTATTGACACCATGTACCCTTTCAAGCCCCCTGATGCACCCCTAGAGTAGAAACTCCATAAAAGTGACCCCATCTAGGAAACTACGGGATAAGGTGGTTGTTGTTTTGGGACTATTTTAGGGGTAAATTAGATTTTTGGTTGCTCTATATTACTCTTTTTGAGGCAATGTAACAAAAAAATTAAATTCTAAAATTGTTTCTACATTCGCTATTTAGTTTTGTGGAACACCTAAAGGGTTAACATAGTTTGTAAAGTAACTTTTGAATACCTTGAGGGGTGTAGTTTCTTAGATGGGGTCACTTTTTTGGAGTTTCTAGTCTAGGCTACATCAGGGGGGGCTTCTAATGGGACATGGTGTCAAAAAAAAAACTGTCCATCAAAATCTGCCTTCCAGAAACCATATGGAGTTCCCTTCGTTCTATGCCCTGCCGTGCGGCTATATAGCCATTTAACGACCACATATGGGGTGTTTCTGCAAACTACAGAATCAGGGCCATAAATATTGAGTTTTGTTTGGCTGTTAACCCTTGCTTTATTACCGGCAAAAAGGATTCAAATGGAAATTTTGCCCAAAAATGGGTGTTTTGGCACCGTTTTTATTTTATATTTTTAACACCGTTCATCCGAGGCGTTTGGGCAAAAGTTATTTTTATAGCGATGACTTTTACGCACGCGACGATGCCCAATATGTATGGCTCTCAGACTTTGGAGACACTAAGCAGGCATCCTAAAAACTGCGGCCCTCCAGATGTTGTAAAACTACAATTCCCACCATGCCCTGCTGATGGCTGTAGGTTGTCTGGGCATGCTGGGAGTTATAGTTTTACAACATCTGGAGGGCCGCAGTTTGAGGATGCCTGCACTAAAACTAATATTTTTTGGGGGAAAAAAAAAATGTTTCCGTGTCTCCAAAGTCTGAGAGCCATAGTTTTTTATGTTCTCTAGTGGACTGTTGGGGATTATAAAAATTTAGTACTCCATGGAAGTGTGATACTCCCTGAAGCAATCGATAATGCAGAGGCCCGGATGATCGGGGCACGTGTCACACTGAGTGGTGGTGTCCTTCCGTATCCCCCTCTTGTGACACACTCTGCACTTTTTTTGGGTTCGTCCCTTCTTTCCAGTATGGGGGACCACACCTGGAAAGTGTTGGCCAGGGACGATCCGGGCGCCTCCAATTCCCGAGGTACTCCGGCCTGCTCTTTCCCGGTCCGAAAAGATCAGGGCCTTGAGGACTGCCTCATAGAATTGGAGGAATGTCCCTGTGCTGCCAGCGCTTCGGGATAGTACAAAAGAGTTGTACATGGCAACCTGCACCAAGTAGACCGCAACTTTTTTGTACCATGCCCGGGTTTTGCGCATGGCGTTATATGGCTTGAGGACTTGATCAGAGAGATCAACTCCTCCCATATACAGATTGTAGTCGACGATACAATCGGGCTTGAGGACCGTTGCCGCGGTACCTCGCACAGGGACTGGGGTGGTGCTGTTACTGTGGATTGTGGACAGCATAAGGACATCCCTCTTGTCCTTATACCTGACCAGCAACAGGTTTCCACTGGCAAGGGCACAGGTCTCACCCCTGGGGATAGGTACCTGGAGGGGGTAGGCAGGGAGGCCGCGTTGATTTTTCCGCACGGTCCCACAAGCGAACGTGGATCTGGCGGCAAGGGACCTGAACAAGGGGATACTGGTATAAAAGTTGTCCACGTACAAGTGGTAACCGTTATCCAGCAGTGGGTACATAAGGTCCCACACGAGTTTCCCGGTAACACCCAGAGTGGGGGGACATTCTGGGGGTTGAATACGGGAATCTCGCCCCTCGTACACACGAAATTTGTAAGTACTCTCACAAATTTTGTATAGCTTCACGCCATACCTCGCCCGCTTTGTGGGAATGTATTGGCGGAAACTGAGTCTCCCCTTGAACGCAACGAGAGACTCATCAACCGCGACCTCCCTTCCAGGTACGTAGGCCTCCATGAATTTGGCCCCAAAGTGATCGATGACCGGCCGTATCTTATACAGCCGGTCATAGGCAGGATCACCTCGGGGTGGACATGCTGCATTATCGGAATAATGCAGACATTTCCGGACGGCCTCAAACCGGGAGCGTGTCATGACCATACTGTACAGTGGGGTCTGGTATAGGACGTCCCCACTCCAGTATTGCCTGACACTGGGTTTTTGGACTAGACCCATATGCAGCACGAGGCCCCAAAATGTCCTCATCTCGGCTGCACTGACCGGCGTCCAGCCACCGGGTCTAGCCAAAAATGAGCCTGGGTTTTGAGCGACGAACTGTTGGGCGTACAGATTCGTCTGCTCCACCATCAGATTCACCAGTGGGTTACTGAAAAAAAACCTAAAATAGTCAATTTCAGTAAACCCCACTGTGGGAATCTGGATTCCAGGATTGCCAGCAAAATCCGGCTGGTGGGGGTGGGGGGCTGGTGGGGGGGGGGGGGGCAAGTGGCAGGGGGGGTCTGGGGTCTGATGGATGGATCAAAAAAAGTTTTGAAATAAAAGAACTTTTTTTTTTTTCTAACTTTTCCCTTCTTTCCCTGCCTAACGGTGCCTCTCCCTCACTGACCCTAACCTACCTGGGTGGCGATGGGTGCAGGAGGGTGATGGATGGCGATTAGGGGGACGCAGGAGCTGGTGCCGAACGGTGCTGCACGGTCAGGGTGCTGGACAGGAAGAGGAGGGGAGAGAGGAGCGCAGGAAGTTTGAATCTCGCGCCTCTCTCCCCTGCTCCAATCAGCACCCTGGACAGCGGCGTTCAGCACCAGGGCCAGCACCGCCTCTCCAAATCCTCGGACTGCGATAGGTGGTGTATAATTACGCCACCGATCGCAGTCTTTTTCCGGTTCATCGGGTCACAGGACACCCGAATGGACCGGAAACGCAGAAAACCGCAGGTCTGAATTGACCTGCGGTTTTCTGCGATCGTCGATACGGGGGGGTCAAATGAACCCCCCCTGCATTGTTACGGGATGCCGGCTGAATGATTTCAGCCGGCATCCCGTTCCGATTAACCCCCGCGGCGCCGGAATGCCGATTTTAAGTCAGGACGTACCGGTACGTCCTGTGTCCTTAAGGACTCGGGAAATAGGGCGTACCGGTACGTCCTATGTCCTTAACCACCTCAGCCCCCAGTGCTTAAACACCCTGAAAGACCAGGCCACTTTTTACACTTCTGAACTACACTACTTTCACCGTTTATTGCTCGGTCATGCAACTTACCACCCAAATGAATTTTACCTCCTTTTCTTCTCACTAATAGAGCTTTCATTTGGTGGTATTTCATTGCTGCTGACATTTTTACTTTTTTTGTTTTTTGCAAAAAAATGACATTTTTCACTTTCAGTTGTAAAATTTTGCAAAAAAAACGAGATCCATATATAAATTTTGGTCTAAATTTATTGTTCTACATGTCTTTGATAAAAAAAAAAATGTTTGAGTAAAAAAAAAAATGCTTTGGGTAAAAGTTATAGCGTTTACAAACTATGGTACAAAAATGTGAATTTCCGCTTTTTGAAGCAGCTCTGACTTTCTGAGCACCTGTCATGTTTCCTGAGGTTCTACAATGGCCAGACAGTACAAACACCCCACAAATGACCCCATTTCGGAAAGTACACACCCTAAGGTATTCGCTGATGGGCATATTGAGTTCATAGAACTTTTTATTTTTTGTCACAAGTTAGCGGAAAATGATGATTTTTTTTTTTTTCTTACAAAGTCTCATATTCCACTAACTTGTGACAAAAAATAAAAACTTCTATGAACTCACTATGCCCATCACGAAATACCTTGGGGTCTCTTCTTTCCAAAATGGGGTCACTTGTGGGGTAGTTATACTGCCCTGGCATTCTAGGGGCCCAAATGTGTGGTAAGGAGTTTGAAATCAAATTCTGTAAAAAATGACGAGTGAAATCCGAAAGGTGCTCTTTGGAATATGGGCCCCTTTGCCCACCTAGGCTGCAAAAAAGTGTCACACATCTGGTATCTCTGTATTCAGGAGAAGTTGAGGAATGTGTTTTGGGGTGTCATTTTACATATACCGATGCTGGGTGAGATAAATATCTTGGTCAAATGCCAACTTTGTATAAAAAAATGGGAAAAGTTGTCTTTTTCCAAGATATTTCTCTCACCCAGCATGGGTATATGTAAAATGACACCCCAAAACACATTCCCCAACTTCTCCTGAGTACAGAGATACCAGATGTGTGACACTTTTTTGCAGCCTAGGTGGGCAAAGGGGCCCATATTCCAAAGAGCACCTTTCGGATTTCACAGGTCATTTTTTACAGAATTTGGTTTCAAACTCCTTACCACACATTTGGGCCCCTAGAATGCCAGGGCAGTATAACTACCCCACAAGTGACCCCATTTTGGAAAGAAGACACCCCAAGGTATTCCGTGAGGGGCATGGCAAGTTCCTAGAATTTTTTATTTTTTGTCACAAGTTAGTGGAAAATGATGATTTTATTTTTTTTTTTTTCATACAAAGTCTCATATTCCACTAACTTGTGACAAAAAATAAAAACTTCCATGAACTCACTATGCCCATCAGCGAATACCTTGGGGTCTCTTCTTTCCAAAATGGGGTCACTTGTGGGGTAGTTATACTGCCCTGGCATTCTAGGGGCCCAAATGTGTGGTAAGGAGTTTGAAATCAAATTCTGTAAAAAATGACCTGTGAAATCCGAAAGGTGCTCTTTGGAATATGAGCCCCTTTGCCCACCTAGGCTGCAAAAAAAGTGTCACACATCTGGTATCTCTGTATTCAGGAGAAGTTGAGGAATGTGTTTTGGGGTGTCTTTTTACATATACCCATGCTGGGTGAGATAAATATCTTGGTCAAATGCCAACTTTGTATAAAAAAATGGGAAAAGTTGTCTTTTGCCAAGATATTTCTCTCACCCAGCATGGGTATATGTAAAATGACACCCCAAAACACATTCCCCAACTTCTCCTGAGTACAGAGATACCAGATATGTGACACTTTTTTGCAGCCTAGGTGGGCAAAGGGGCCCATATTCCAAAGAGCACCTTTCGGATTTCACTGGTCATTTTTTACAGAATTTGATTTCAAACTCCTTACCACACATTTGGGCCCCTAGAATGCCAGGGCAGTATAACTACCCCACAAGTGACCCCATTTTGGAAAGAAGAGACCCCAAGGTATTCGCTGATGGGCATAGTGAGTTCATGGAAGTTTTTATTTTTTGTCACAAGTTAGTGGAATATGAGACTTTGTATGAAAAAAAAAAAATCAGCATTTTCCACTAACTTGTGACAAAAAATAAAAATTTCTAGGAACTCGCCATGCCCCTCACGGAATACCTTGGGGTGTCTTCTTTCCAAAATGGGGTCACTTGTGGGGTAGTTATACTGCCCTGGCATTTTCCAGGGGCCCTAATGTGTGGTAAGTAGGTAAATGACCTGTGAAATCCTAAAGGTGCTCTTTGGAATATGGGCCCCTTTGCCCACCTAGGCTGCAAAAAAGTGTCACACATGTGGTATCGCCGTATTCAGGAGAAGTTGAGGAATGTGTTTTGGGGTGTCATTTTACATATACCCTTGCTGGGTGAGAGAAATATCTTGGCAAAAGACAACTTTTCCCATTTTTTTATACAAAGTTGGCATTTGAGCAAGATATTTCTCTCACCCAGCATGGGTATATGTAAAATGACAACCCAAAACACATTCCCCAACTTCTCCTGAGTACGGCGATACCAGATGTGTGACACTTTTTTGCAGCCTAGATGCGCAAAGGTGCCCAAAGTCCTTTTAGGAGGGCATTTTTAGACATTTGGATACCAGACTTCTTCTCACGCTTTGGGGCCCCTAGAATGCCAGGGCACTATAAATACCCCACATGTGACCCCATTTTGGAAAGAAGACACCCCAAGGTATTCAATGAGGGGCATGGCGAGTTCATAGAAATTTTTTTTTTTTGGCACAAGTTAGCGAAAATTGATATTTTTAATTTTTTTCTCACAAAGTCTCCCGTTCCGCTAACTTGGGACAAAAATTTCAATCTTTCTTGGACTCAATATGCCCCTCACGGAATATCTGGGGGTGTCTTCTTTCCGAAATTGGGTCACATGTGGGGTATTTATACTGCCCTGGCATTCTAGGGGCCCTAAAGCGTGAGAAGAAGTCTGGAATATAAATGTCTAAAAAATTTTACGCATTTGTATTCCGTGAGGGGTATGGTGAGTTCATGTGAGATTTTATTTTTTGACACAAGTTAGTGGAATATGAGACTTTGTAAGAAAAAAAAAAATAATTCCGCTAACTTGGGCCAAAAAAATGTCTGAATGGAGTCTTACAGGGGGGTGATCAATGACAGGGGGGGGTGATCAATGACAGGGGGGGTGATCAATGATAGGGGGGTGATCAATGACAGGGGGGTGAACAGGGAGTCTATATGGGGTGATCACCACAGTCATTGATCACCCCCCCTGGAAGGCTCCAGGGAGACGCCTGTATGTGTTTTGCAGATCCGATCCATCTATCAGTGGATCCGTAAAAATCATGCGGACATCTGAATGGAGCTTTACAGGGGGTTGATCAATGACAGGGGTGTAATCAATGACAGGGGGGTGATCAGGGAGTCTATATGGGGTGATAACCACAGTCATTGATCACGCCCCTGTAAGGCTTCATTCAGACGTCCGTATGCGTTTTGCGGATCCGATCCATCTATCAGTGGATCCGTAAAAATCATGCGGACATCTGAATGGAGCTTTACAGGGGGTTGATCAATGACAGGGGTGTAATCAATGACAGGGGGGTGATCAGGGAGTCTATATGGGGTGATAACCACAGTCATTGATCACGCCCCTGTAAGGCTTCATTCAGACGTCCGGATGCGTTTTGCGGATCCGATCCATCTATCAGTGGATCCGTAAAAATCATGCGGACGTCTGAATGGAGCTTTACAGGGGGGTAATCAATGACAGGGGTGTAATCAATGACAGGGGGGTGATCAGGGAGTCTATATGGGGTGATAACCACAGTCATTGATCATGCCCCTGTAAGGCTTCATTCAGACGTCCGGATGCGTTTTGCGGATCCGATCCATCTATCAGTGGATCCGTAAAAATCATGCGGACGTCTGAATGGAGCTTTACAGGGGGGTAATCAATGACAGGGGTGTAATCAATGACAGGGGGGTGATCAGGGAGTCTATATGGGGTGATAACCACAGTCATTGATCATGCCCCTGTAAGGTTTCATTCAGACGTCCGGATGCGTTTTGCGGATCCGATCCATCTATCAGTGCATCCGTAAAAATCATGCGGACATCTGAATGGAGCTTTACAGGGGGGTAATCAATGACAGGGGGGTGATCAGGGAGTCTATATGGGGTGATAACCACAGTCATTGATCATGCCCCTGTAAGGCTTCATTCAGACGTCCGGATGCGTTTTGCGGATCCGATCCATCTATCAGTGGATCCGTAATAATCATGCGGACGTCTGAATGGAGCTTTACAGGGGGTTGATCAATGACAGGGGGGTAATCAATGACAGGGGGGTGATCAGGGAGTCTATATGGGGTGATCAGGGGTGATCAGGGGCTAATAAGGGGTTAATAAGTGACGGGGGGGGGGTGTAGTGTAGTGTAGTGGTGCTTGGTGGGACTTTACTGAGCTACCTGTGTCCTCTGGTGGTCGATCCAAACAAAGGGGACCACCAGAGGACCAGGTAGCAGGTATATTAGACGCTGTTATCAAAACAGCGTCTAATATACCTGTTAGGGGTTAAAAAAAACACATCTCCAGCCTGCCAGCGAACGATCGCCGCTGGCAGGCTGGAGATCAACTCTCTTACCTTCCGTTCCTGTGAGCGCGCGCGCCTGTGTGCGCGCGTTCACAGGAAATCTCGCGTCTCGCGAGATGACGCATATATGCGTGACTGTGCGCAGGGCTGCCACCTCCGGAACGCGATCCTGCATTAGGCGGTCCGGAGGTGGTTAAGGGGTTAAGGGGATATAGATCACAAGTTTATTATTTATTATTTTTTAGGGGCCAATCTTTTACAAATATGGAGCCCCGTTTCAACAATATTATTGTGATAGTCCACTGCTGCATATCCATGCAATGGATGGATTTTCTATAAATTTTAGACAAGGTTCAGTAATATGGTGTTTTTTCTTTCTTTTTTCTTCTTGTTTATTATTCATTCATTCTCCCCCTTTTCCTTTTTTCTTTCCCCCTTTTCTTATTATTTCACCTTTATTATATATAGTTTTCTGTCATTTATTGTTGTTGTGTTGTGTTTTTTTGTTTGTTTTTTTATTGTCTTATTATTTTCTCCTACATGTCCCCTTATTTTGTTCTTATTTTGTTGCTATGTCACCTTGCCCGCGGGACCTTTTCCCTGTATGCGTCTATGTTGATCCCAACATTTCCGGAGCACTTCCGGTATCTGGCACGCAGTGTGTGCCTTGTGAGCATGCGCGCCCTGCTGTTTCCGTGGTTTGGAACGCAGGGCGCGCCTGCTCGGCGGCGCACATGATGACCTCTTACATTCCGGCATTTGGCACGCAGTGTGCGCTTTGTGAGCATGCGCGCCCTGCTATTTCCGGGTTTTGGAACGCAGGACGCGCCGGCTCGGCGGCGCACATGGGTGCGCATCATTTCCGGCCGCTATACAGGCCGTTATCAGTAAACTATGGCTGGTGTTCTCGTACAGCCCACAACAGATTCCACTGGGTTGCCCCGTTCCGTTCTGTCTCCTCCCCTTCTCCTCCCATGACCACCTACATGGAGGGTTGCCGCCCCCATATCCCACTCTGCCGCCCACAACACAGGTGATTTTGATTCCATTTGTAATTACTATGTGCATACATAAGGATCTACTGTGGCATTCAGGAACAGGCACCCCTGAGGAAGCCAGCAGAGCCTGGCGATACGAGTTGGGCTTGTTTCCTGACCACCATGCATACCCCCACTACGTCATCTTTAATGATAAGTATTATAGCTCTCCAATAATTTTATTGTTGATGGATTGCATGCACTTTACTTCTCTATCCATTTGTATGTGTGGGGGAATGTTCATGTTTTTGTGGTGAGCCAGGCGGGCATGTGTATATGATTTGCGCACATGGCCCAGATTCATTGTATACAATGTTTTTAATTATTTCTTGTTGTGTCTGTTGTTCAAAATAAATTTGATATTTTTTTAAATGTGCGGCTACTATCTTGGTATTCTTTTCTCCTTTGAATCATACAGTGTGTTTTATACTGCGTGCCGTACATATATTTCTTGCATAAAGTAGATTTAAGAATACATGGTAAAGTGTTGGCAGTGACATTGGTACAGTACAGAAGTAGTACTTATAATCAAGATATTGAGAAGACAGCTCAAGGCGTAAAAGTTAAGCATCTTAATAATCATGGAGGGGGGGAGGGAGGGGAGAAGGAAGGGAGGGGGAAAGGAAAGGGGGGGGGGGCAGGGAGGGTATACAGAGGGTAGTATCTCTGTCATTTCAGTATATCGTCAGTTTGCTTAAAAAACACTATGAGAAATGCCTGAATTCTCTCCATGGATTCCAGATATTGAGAAAAACAGATCTTGTTCTCAGTTCCCAATGAGAGATTTCTTCCATCCTATATATTTGATCTCTTTTAGCATTCCAACTTTCAAGGCTGGGTGTTTTTTGAGTAAGCCATAGTTTTGGAAGGAGTAATCTAGCGGCTCCAAGCATAAGTAATAAGAGAGAAGCCTTATATTTGGGAATTTTCTGGACTCCCAGGGAGAGAAGGGCTAGTTCTGGAGTACAGGAAATATTGGTTTGGCATATTTTGTTAATGATTTTCAGTATCTCTTCCCACCACATTTTGATCAAACCACAAGACCACCAAATATGAAAATAGGAGCCTTTTTCTGCTTGACATCTCCAACAGATGTCAGAGGAGTCCTTGCTGTAAAGGCAAGTTTTGTCTGGGGTTTTGTACCAGCGGGATAGTATCTTGTAGCTATTTTCTTGTGTTCGGGTGCATCTCGATATCTTATCTGGGGCAATCAGTATGGATGAGATCTCAGCATCTGATAAGGAGCGTTGCAGATCTCGTTCCCACAAACCTACTATAGCTGGTTTGGGATCAGAGACAGAGCATTTTAGATTCCTATATATTGTGGAAATAGGTTTAGGGGGATAAAGTTTGGTGTTTAGGAGTTTTTTAAACCAGCTGAGTTCCACATGGGTTGAAGAGTTTTTGAGGAAAAAGAGAGTTTCTGTTTTCAGGAAACTCAGTGGGATGGGGTTACAGAACTTAGTGTTAAGGAGGTCGCATATCTTTTGGTCAGGTAGCAAAGATCCTTCAGAGTCTACTAACATCTCTATGGGGGAGACAGGAGCGCAGAGAGGGGGGGAAGCTGTCTCTGAGCTCTTTCGGGGCAAGGGAGACTATATCCTTGATAAGTATCAAAGGGGAAGGAAGGGATATGAAGCCTTTTTTTGTTGTAGCCCAGTTCCAAGTTTTCAAGGTATTCCTAATCATAGTATTAGGAATAAAGCGCAGACCAGGGAGAGGCTTTCCTGATAGTAAAAGGGCTCTTAAGGGAGTGTTTAGGAATGAATTTTCTAATGTAATCCATGGTTTGGTGGGGGGGGAATCTAATCCAGTCTATAACTCTAGACAGAAGAATAGCTCTCATGTATATTTCAGGGTCAGGCAATCCTATCCCTCCAGCTTTTTTTGGTTTAGAGTAGAGTTGAGCGAACACCTGGATGTTCGGGTTCGAGAAGTTTGGCCGAACTTCCCGGAAATGTTCGGGTTCGGGATCCGAACCCGAACCGAACTTCGTCCCGAACCCGAACCCCATTGAAGTCAATTGGGACCCAAACTTTTCGGCACTAAAAAGGCTGTAAAACAGCCCAGGAAAGAGCTAGAGGGCTGCAAAAGGCAGCAACATGTTGCTAAATCCCCTGCAAACAAATATGGATAGGGAAATGAATTAAAATAAAAATAAAAAAATAAAAATGACCCAATATTAATTGGACAGAGGTCCCATAGCAGAGAATCTGGCTTCACGTCAGCAGAGAATCAGTCTCTTCATGCCATAGCAAAGAATCTGGCTTCATGTTAGCAGAGAATCAGTCTCTTCATGCCATAGTAGAGAATCTGGCTTCATGTCACCCACCACTGGAAGAGGCCACTGTCACATATTTAGGCCCCGGCACCCAGACAGAGGAGAGCTGTCCCGTAACAGAGAATCTGGCCTTATGTCAGCGCAGAATCTGTCTTTATGTCATAGCAGAGAATCAGGCTTCACGTCACCCACCACTGGAACAGGCCACTGTCACACATTTAGGCCCAGGCACCCAGGCAGAGGAGAGAGGTCCCGTAACAGAGAATCTGGCCTTATGTCAGTGCAGAATCTGTCTTCATGTCATAGCAGAGAATCAGGCTTCACGTAACCCACCACTGGAACAGGCCACTGTCACATATTTAGGCCCAGGCACCCAGGCAGAGGAGAGAGGTCCCGTAACAGAGAATCTGGCCTTATGTCAGCGTAGAATCTGTCTTCATGTCATAGCAGAGAATCAGGCTTCACGTCACCCACCACTGGAACAGGCCACTGTCACACTTTTAGGCCCAGGCACCCAGGCAGAGGAGAGAGGTCCCGTAACAGAGAATCTGGCCTTATGTCAGCGCAGAATCTGTCTTCATGTCATAGCAGAGAATCAGGCTTCACGTCACCCACCACTGGAACAGGCCACTGTCACATATTTAGGCCCCGGCACCCAGACAGAGGAGAGCTGTCCCGTAACAGAGAATCTGGCCTTATGTCAGCACAGAATCTGTCTTCATGTCATAGCAGAGAATCAGGCTTCACGTCACCCACCACTGGAACAGGCCACTGTGACACATTTAGGCCCAGGCACCCAGGCAGAGGAGAGAGGTCCTGTAACAGAGAATCTGGCCTTATGTCAGCGCAGAATCTGTCTTCATGTCATAGCAGAGAATCAGGCTTCACGTCACCCACCACTGGAACAGGCCACTGTCACACATTTAGGCCCAGGCACCCAGGCAGAGGAGAGAGGTCCCGTAGCAGAGAATCTGGCCTTATGTCAGCGCAGAATCTGTCTTCATGTCATAGCAGAGAATCAGGCTTCACGTCACCCACCACTCGAACAGGCCACTGTCACACATTTAGGCCCAGGCACCCAGGCAGAGGAGAGAGGTCCCGTAACAGAGAATCTGGCCTTATGTCAGCGCAGAATCTGTCTTCATGTCATAGCAGAGAATCAGGCTTCACGTCACCCACCACTGGAACAGGCCACTGTCACATATTTAGGCCCCGGCACCCAGACAGAGGAGAGCTGTCCCGTAACAGAGAATCTGGCCTTATGTCAGCACAGAATCTGTCTTCATGTCATAGCAGAGAATCAGGCTTCACGTCACCCACCACTGGAACAGGCCACTGTGACACATTTAGGCCCAGGCACCCAGGCAGAGGAGAGAGGTCCTGTAACAGAGAATCTGGCCTTATGTCAGCGCAGAATCTGTCTTCATGTCATAGCAGAGAATCAGGCTTCACGTCACCCACCACTGGAACAGGCCACTGTCACACATTTAGGCCCAGGCACCCAGGCAGAGGAGAGAGGTCCCGTAGCAGAGAATCTGGCCTTATGTCAGCGCAGAATCTGTCTTCATGTCATAGCAGAGAATCAGGCTTCACGTCACCCACCACTCGAACAGGCCACTGTCACACATTTAGGCCCAGGCACCCAGGCAGAGGAGAGAGGTCCCGTAGCAGAGAATCTGGCCTTATGTCAGCGCAGAATCTGTCTTCATGTCATAGCAGAGAATCAGGCTTCACGTCACCCACCACTCGAACAGGCCACTGTCACACATTTAGGCCCAGGCACCCAGGCAGAGGAGAGAGGTCCCGTAACAGAGAATCTGGCCTTATGTCAGCGCAGAATCTGTCTTCATGTCATAGCAGAGAATCAGGCTTCACGTCACCCACCACTGGAACAGGCCACTGTCACATATTTAGGCCCCGGCACCCAGACAGAGGAGAGCTGTCCCGTAACAGAGAATCTGGCGTTATGTCAGCACAGAATCTGTCTTCATGTCATAGCAGAGAATCAGGCTTCACGTCACCCACCACTGGAACAGGCCACTGTGACACATTTAGGCCCAGGCACCCAGGCAGAGGAGAGAGTTCCTGTAACAGAGAATCTGGCCTTATGTCAGCGCAGAATCTGTCTTCATGTCATAGCAGAGAATCAGGCTTCACGTCACCCACCACTGGAACAGGCCACTGTCACACATTTAGGCCCAGGCACCCAGGCAGAGGAGAGAGGTCCCGTAGCAGAGAATCTGGCCTTATGTCAGCGCAGAATCTGTCTTCATGTCATAGCAGAGAATCAGGCTTCACGTCACCCACCACTCGAACAGGCCACTGTCACACATTTAGGCCCAGGCACCCAGGCAGAGGAGAGAGGTCCCGTAACAGAGAATCTGGCCTTATGTCAGCGCAGAATCTGTCTTTATGTCATAGCAGAGAATCAGGCTTCACGTCACCCACCACTGGAACAGGCCACTGTCACACATTTAGGCCCAGGCACCCAGGCAGAGGAGAGAGGTCCCGTAACAGAGAATCTGGCCTTATGTCAGTGCAGAATCTGTCTTCATGTCATAGCAGAGAATCAGGCTTCACGTAACCCACCACTGGAACAGGCCACTGTCACATATTTAGGCCCAGGCACCCAGGCAGAGGAGAGAGGTCCCGTAACAGAGAATCTGGCCTTATGTCAGCGTAGAATCTGTCTTCATGTCATAGCAGAGAATCAGGCTTCACGTCACCCACCACTGGAACAGGCCACTGTCACACTTTTAGGCCCAGGCACCCAGGCAGAGGAGAGAGGTCCCGTAACAGAAAATCTGGCCTTATGTCAGCGCAGAATCTGTCTTCATGTCATAGCAGAGAATCAGGCTTCACGTCACCCACCACTGGAACAGGCCACTGTCACATATTTAGGCCCCGGCACCCAGACAGAGGAGAGCTGTCCCGTAACAGAGAATCTGGCCTTATGTCAGCACAGAATCTGTCTTCATGTCATAGCAGAGAATCAGGCTTCACGTCACCCACCACTGGAACAGGCCACTGTGACACATTTAGGCCCAGGCACCCAGGCAGAGGAGAGAGGTCCTGTAACAGAGAATCTGGCCTTATGTCAGCGCAGAATCTGTCTTCATGTCATAGCAGAGAATCAGGCTTCACGTCACCCACCACTGGAACAGGCCACTGTCACACATTTAGGCCCAGGCACCCAGGCAGAGGAGAGAGGTCCCGTAGCAGAGAATCTGGCCTTATGTCAGCGCAGAATCTGTCTTCATGTCATAGCAGAGAATCAGGCTTCACGTCACCCACCACTGGAACAGGCCACTGTCACACATTTAGGCCCAGGCACCCAGGCAGAGGAGAGAGGTCCCGTAACAGAGAATCTGGCCTTATGTCAGCGCAGAATCTGTCTTCATGTCATAGCAGAGAATCAGGCTTCACGTCACCCACCACTGGAACAGGCCACTGTCACATATTTAGGCCCCGGCACCCAGACAGAGGAGAGCTGTCCCGTAACAGAGAATCTGGCCTTATGTCAGCACAGAATCTGTCTTCATGTCATAGCAGAGAATCAGGCTTCACGTCACCCACCACTGGAACAGGCCACTGTGACACATTTAGGCCCAGGCACCCAGGCAGAGGAGAGAGGTCCTGTAACAGAGAATCTGGCCTTATGTCAGCGCAGAATCTGTCTTCATGTCATAGCAGAGAATCAGGCTTCACGTCACCCACCACTGGAACAGGCCACTGTCACACATTTAGGCCCAGGCACCCAGGCAGAGGAGAGAGGTCCCGTAGCAGAGAATCTGGCCTTATGTCAGCGCAGAATCTGTCTTCATGTCATAGCAGAGAATCAGGCTTCACGTCACCCACCACTCGAACAGGCCACTGTCACACATTTAGGCCCAGGCACCCAGGCAGAGGAGAGAGGTCCCGTAACAGAGAATCTGGCCTTATGTCAGCGCAGAATCTGTCTTCATGTCATAGCAGAGAATCAGGCTTCACGTCACCCACCACTGGAACAGGCCACTGTCACACATTTAGGCCCAGGAACCCAGGCAGAGGAGAGAGGTCCCGTAACAGAGAATCTGGTCTTATGTCAGTACAGAATCTGTCTTCATGTCATAGCAGAGAATCAGGCTTCACGTCACCCACCACTAGAACAGGCCACTGTCACACATTTAGGCCCAGGCACCCAGGCAGAGGAGAGAGGTCCCGTAACAGAGAATCTGGCCTTATGTCAGCGCAGAATCTGTCTTCATGTCATAGCAGAGAATCAGGCTTCACGTCACCCACCACTGGAACAGGCCAATGTCACACATTTAGGCCCCGACACCCAGACAGAGGAGAGGTTCATTCAACTTTGGGTTGCCCCGCAATATAATGGTAAAATGAAATTAAAAATAGTATTGAATGAGGAAGTGCCCTGGAGTAGAATAATATATTGTTAAGTAAAGGTAGTTAATATCTAATCTGCACAAGGGATGGACAGATCCTGTGGGATCCATGCCTGGTTCATTTTTATGAACGTCAGCTTGTCCACATTGGCTGTAGACAGGCGGCTGCGTTTGTCTGTAATGACGCCCCCTGCCGTGCTGAATACACGTTCAGACAAAACGCTGGCCGCCGGGCAGGCCAGCACCTCCAAGGCATAAAAGGCTAGCTCTGGCCACGTGGACAATTTGGAGACCCAGAAGTTGAATGGGGCCGAACCATCAGTCAGTACGTGGAGGGGTGTGCACAGATACTGTTCCACCATGTTAGTGAAATGTTGCCTCCTGCTAACACGTTCCGTATCAGGTGGTGGTGCAGTTAGCAGTGGCGTGGTGACAAAACTTTTCCACATCTCTGCCATGCTAACCCTGCCCTCAGAGGAGCTGGCCGTGACACAGCTGCGTTGGCGACCTCTTGCTCCTCCTCTGCCTTCGCCTTGGGCTTCCACTGGTTCCCCTGTGACATTTGGGAATGCTCTCAGTAGCGCTTCTACCAACGTGCGCTTGTACTCGCGCATCTTCCTATCACGCTCCAGTGTAGGAAGTAAGGTGGGCACATTGTCTTTGTACCGGGGATCCAGCAGGGTGGCAACCCAGTAGTCCGCACACGTTAAAATGTGGGCAACTCTGCTGTCATTGCGCAGGCACTGCAGCATGTAGTCGCTCATGTGTGCCAGGCTGCCCAGAGGTAAGGACAAGCTGTCCTCTGTGGGAGGCGTATCGTCATCGTCCTGAGTTTCCCCCCAGCCACGCACCAGTGATGGGCCCGAGCTGATTTGGGTGCCACCCCGCTGTGAACATGCTTCATCCTCATCCTCCTCCACCTCCTCCTCATCCTCGTCCTCCTCGTCCTCCAGTAGTGGGCCCTGTCTGGCCACATTTGTACCTGGCCTCTGCTGTTGCAAAAAACCTCCCTCTGAGTCACTTCGAAGAGACTGGCCTGAAAGTGCTAAAAATGACCCCTATTCCTCCTCTTCCTCCTAGGCCACCTCCTCTTCCATCATCGCCCTAAGTGTTTTCTCAAGGAGACATAGAAGTGGTATTGTAACGCTGATAACGGCGTCATCGCCACTGGCCATGTTGGTGGAGTACTCGAAACAATGCAACAGGGCACACAGGTCTCGCATGGAGGCCCAGTCATTGGTGGTGAAGTGTGTCTGATCCGCAGTGCGACTGACCCGTGCGTGCTGCAGCTGAAACTCCACTATGGCCTGCTGCTGCTCGCACAGTCTGTCCAGCATATGCAAGGTGGAGTTCCACCTGGTGGGCACGTCGCATATGAGGCGGTGAGCGGGAAGGCCGAAGTTACGCTGTAGCGCAGACAGGCGAGCAGCGGCAGGGTGTGAACGCCGGAAGCGCAAACAGACGGCCCGCACTTTATGCAGCAGCTCTGACATGTCGGGGTAGTTGCGAATGAACTTCTGCACCACCAAATTCAGCACATGCGCCAGGCAAGGGATGTGCGTCAAACCGGCTAGTCCCAGAGCTGCAACGAGATTTCGCCCATTATCGCACATCACCAGGCCGGGCTTGAGGCTCACCGGCAGCAACCACTCGTCGGTCTGTTGTTCTATACCCCGCCACAACTCCTGTGCGGTGTGGGGCCTGTCCCCCAAACATATGAGTTTCAGAACGGCCTGCTGACGTTTACCCCGGGCTGTGCTGAAGTTGGTGGTGAAGGTGTGTGGCTGACTGGATGAGCAGGTGGAAGAAGAGGAGGAGGAAGCTGAGTAGGAGGAGGAGGAGACAGGAGGCAAAGAATGTTGCCCTGCGATCCTTGGCGGCGGAAGGACGTGCGCCAAACAGCTCTCCGCCTGGGGCCCAGCCGCCACTACATTTACCCAGTGTGCAGTTAGGGAGATATAGCGTCCCTGGCCGTGATTACTGGTCCACGTATCTGTGGTTAGGTGGACCTTGCCACAGATGGCGTTGCGCAGTGCACACTTGATTTTATCGGACACTTGTTTGTGCAGGGAAGGCACGGCTCTCTTGGAGAAGTAGTGGCGGCGGGAACAACATACTGTGGGACAGCAAGTGACATGAGCTGTTTGAAGCTGTGTGTGTCCACCAGCCTAAATGACAGCATTTCATAGGCCAGTAGTTTAGAAATGCTGGCATTCAGGGCCAGGGATCGAGGGTGGCTAGGTGGGAATTTACGCTTTCTCTCAAATGTTTGTGAGATGGAGAGCTGAACGCTGCCGTGTGACATGGTTGAGATGCTTGGTGACGCAGGTGGTGGTGTTGGTGGTACATCCCATGTTTGCTGGGCGGCAGGTGCCAACGTTCCTCCAGAGGCAGAGGAAGAGGCCGAGGCGGCGGCAGCAGCAGCAGAAGAGGCCGAGGCGGCGGCAGCAGCAGAAGAGTACAAGGCGGCAGCAGCAGAAGAGGTAGCAGGGGGAGCCTGAGTGACTTTCTTGTTTTTAAGGTGCTTACTCCACTGCAGTTCATGCTTTGCATGCAGGTGCCTGGTCATGCAGGTTGTGCTATGGTTCAGAACGTTAATGCCTCGCTTCAGGCTCTGATGGCACAGTGCAAACCACTCGGGTCTTGTCGTCAGCACATTGTTTGAAGAAGTGCCATGCCAGGGAACTCCTTGAAGCTGCCTTTGGGGTGCTCGGTCCCAGATGGCGGCGGTCAGTAGCAGGCGGAGTCTCTTGGCGGCGGGTGTTCTGATTTTGCCCCCTGCTCCCTCTTTTGCTACGCTGTTGGCTCGGTCTCACCACTGCCTCTTCCTCCGAACTCTGAAAGTCAGTGGCACGACCTTCATTCCATATGGGGTCTATGACCTCATCGTCCCCTGCATCGTCTTCCACCCAGTCTTGATCCCTGACCTCCTGTTCAGTCTGCACTCTGCAGAAAGACGCAGCAGTTGGCACCTGTGTTTCGTCATCATCAGAGACGTGCTGAGGTGGTATTCCCATGTCCTCATCATCAGGAAAAATAAGTGGTTGTGCGTTAGTGCATTCTATCTCTTCCACCCTTGTGGGTGACAGACCGATGGGCTTGGTTTGCATGCGCCATCTGTGTGCTTTCTGCAGAAGACTGGGTGGAGATAATGCGAACGTGCTGGATCCACTGTCGGCCAACCAATTGACTAATGCCTGTACCTGCTCAGGCCTTACCATCCTTAGAACGGCATTGGGCCCCACCAAATATCGCTGTAAATTCTGCTGGCTACTGGGACCTGGGGTAGTTGGTGCACTAGGACGTGTGGCTGTGGCAGAACGGCCACGTCCTCTCCCAGCACCAGAGGGTCCACTAACACCACTACGACCATGTTGACGTCCGCGTCCCTTATTAGATGTTTTCCTCATTGTTCCCGTTCACCACAATTTTGAGAATGGCAAATTTGGGAATAGTTTTTTAACCCAGAAAAAAAAAAGTGCTTTTACGGTCACTACAAATAACTTGACCAGCTAAAACAGTACAAATTTGGTTGAATAGAAATGTGAGGCCTGTTTTTTTTGCGCTGTGTGACAGGTATAGGTTTAATCACAGAATCAGACTTCTATCAGCACGGTAGCGTGTGTCTTAGGTTTTTCTGAATGACACTATTCAGCACCTTCAATGTAAGATATCCTTTTTGGGATAGATTTCAAGTAGGCCTCAAATAACAGAAACTAGTTATTTTGAGAATGGCAAATTTGGGAATAGTTTTTCAACACAGAAAAAAAAAAGTGCTTTTACGGTCACTACAAATAACTTGACCAGCTAAAACAGTACAGATTTGGTTGAATAGAGATGTGAGGCCTGTTTTTTTTTGCGCTGTGTGACAGGTATAGGTTTAATCACAGAATCAGACTTCTATCTGCACGGTAGCGTGTGTCTTAGGTTTTTCTGAATGACACTATCAGCACCTTCAATGTAAGATATCCTTTTTGGGATAGATTTCAAGTAGGCCTCAAATACCAGAAACTAGTTATTTTGAGAATGGCAAATTTGGGAATAGTTTTTCAACCCAGAAAAAAAAATGTGCTTTTACGGTCACTACAAATAACTTGACCAGCTAAAACAGTACAGATTTGGTTGAATAGAGATGTGAGGCCTGTTTTTTTTTTGCGCTGTGTGACAGGTATAGGTTTAATCACAGAATCAGACTTCTATCTGCACGGTAGCGTGTGTCTTAGGTTTTTCTGAATGACACTATCAGCAACTTCAATGTAAGATATCCTTTTTGGGATAGATTTCAAGTAGGCCTCATATACCAGAAACTAGTTATTTTGAGAATGGCAAATTTGGGAATAGTTTTTCAACCCAGAACAAAAAGTGTGCTTTTACGGTCACTACAAATAACTTGACCAGCTAAAACAGTACAGATTTGCTTGAATAGAAATGTCAGGTCTATTTTTTAGGCGCTGGGTGACAGGCTCAACTTGCCCCTGATGTAGTATATGGCCAAAAAATAATCAGACTGTTGATGGTTAAATGCACTTCGGTGACACAGGCTCAGTCTGCAGCGGACGTAGTATATGGCCAAAAAATAACCAGACTGTTGATGGTTAAATGCACTTCGGTGACACAGGCTCAGCCTGCAGCTGATGTAGGATATAGCACAAAATAACCACACTATTGATGGTTAAATACACTTGGTGATAGCTTGTGCTGGCGCACCACAAGTCACAAAATGGCCGCCGATCACCCCAGAAAAAAAGTGATCTAAAAACGCTCTGGGCAGCCTCAAAAAAGTGAGCAAGTCAATATTAGCACTTCAATGATCCACAGCTGCAGATCGATCACAGAATGAAGTCTTTTGGAGGAGTTAATCTGCCTAATCTCGCCCTAACGTCGCAGCTGCAACCTCTCCCTATGCTTCAATCAGCAGAGTGACGTGCAGCGCAACGTGACCCAAGCTTATATAGAGGCTGGGTCACATGCTGCACTGGCCAATCACAGCCATGCCAATAGTAGGCAAGGCTGTGATGGCCTCTTGGGGCAAGTAGTATGACGCTTGTTGATTGGCTGCTTTGCAGCCTTTCAAAAAGCGCCAAGAAAGCGCCGAACACCGAACCCGGACTTTTACGAAAATGAACCCGAACTATACAGTTCGGGTTCGCTCATCCCTAGTTTAGAGATACGAGGAGCCTTGCCTTGCCATATAAATTTCCGTATGTGTTTGTTCAAAAGCTTGAAGAATGAACTGGGTACTTCTATTGGAAGGGTCTGCATTAAGTATGAAAGTCTTGGCATTATCAAGGACATAAGAAGGTTTTTCCTCCCAAACCAATATAAAAAGGGGAAGTTGAGTGAGTCTAGTTGGGCAATAATGGAGGATAATAGAGGTTTATAGTTTAGAGCATAAAGGTCAGATAAGAAGGGGGTAAGTTTAACGCCTAAGTATGTTAGTTGCTGGGTATCCCAGTTAAAGGGGGTGGAAGCCTTGAGGGAAGAGAGAGTCGCACGAGACAATCCCATGTGTATAACCTGGGATTTAGTAGGATTAACTTTGAAGTTGGAAATGGAACCAAACTGGCTCAAGAGTGAGAGAATTATGGGCATGGATTTCAAGGGGTTGGTTGTAATTATTAAAAGATCATCCGCGCAAGCGGCCAATTTAAATTCTAGTCCCCCAACATGAAGGCCTCGGATGACTCTCTCCTGCCTCAAAGCTTGTAGAAGTGTTTCCATAGTAAGGACAAAGATAAGAGGGGAAAGGGGGCATCCCTGTCTGGTCCCATTACTGATTGGGAAGTTAGATGAAAGGATTCCGTTAACCGACACGGACGCTGAGGAATGGGTATACATCGAGAAGACTGAGTTAATGAAAGAGTCTGGGATTTGAAATTTTTGTAGTGTGAGACGGATATAGAAACATAGAATGTGTCGGCAGATAAGAACCATTTGGCCCTATCTTATATGAAGGATGGCCTTATGCCTACAGTAGGTGAACCCGATTTTGTGTCAATCTCGCTCTCTTTCTCGGCGAGATTGAGCACCTACGAGCCCCATCGCGGGAGCCAGCGCCGAGCTGGCTTGCCGCGATGGAGACAGAGCCGTCATAGAAGCGACGGGAGATCCGACTTGGATTCCCGCCAATTCTACACGTGTGCGGCGTTTGTTATGAATCCTGAGGGGGAGTCCCCGCCGGATTTTAAATAAAAATCCGGCCTGGGTCCCCCCCTCAGGAGCATACCGGGCCCTTAGGTCTGTTATGGGTTGTAAGGAGAGCCCCCCCCTACGCCGAAAAAAATGGCGTAGGGGTCCCCCTACAATCCATACCGACCCGTATCCAAAGCACGCTACCCCCGCGCCAGCCAGGAAGGGAGTGGGACGA